>NC_087193.1:6259683-6282183 GCF_035594125.1 Scylla paramamosain | reverse complement strand
AAGATTAGATTATTGTATTAGACGAGCCTACACACACACACACACACACATGTAGAGACACCAAGACACTTCCAAAACCTTACTGGCTACACCTTTCAAGACTCATTCAATATAAACTTACATAACATACATTATTATCATTATTATTATTATCATTTATTTTTTTTTTAGCTTTAGCCAGTCTCCCTTTCACATAAAAAAAGTTAATATGCAAGTTTTTATTTACTTTCCCATATGATGCGTTTTTGTGTCAAGGCTGAATAAGATATTAATTAAAAACACCTTTTCTACCGCACACCTGAGCATACCTGAGTACACACCTCCACTGCGGCAAATTTACCTGTGTACTAACCCACGGTCATATTCCTTTTGCTCCTTAACGGGTAGTACTTAAAAAAATACCGACTAACACAGAACAATTGCTTCATTATTCTGTTCCTTTTATTAACTCTACAATCCTATTTCCTTTACAAAATTGACCAACTTTATCAATCATGTGACGAAACTATATTCCTTTATTATTAACCTAAGATGAATTTAACATTATGTCCACAAATTCTTTACTGCTTTTGCGAATTTTAGCGTATGTAAAGACTTCGTGACACATCCAGAAGTCTCTCACTAAGCATTTATTAGTCCTTTACATGGTAAGTTCAAGAAAGACCATTATACAGTGAAAACCTAGCGGCATGTGAACCCTATGACACTAACCAAGCTTTCAGTCAGGAATAACCGGCCGGAGGAAACATATCCAGCCCCAAACAGTGATAACCAGACGCCAACAGCGAATCATATTACCAAGTGTGTGACTGGGCATAAAAAAGGGAAGATTAAAGTGGCGGCCGCGGATAATGGATGGGAAGTGAGCGGATCTGAATGAATTAGTGATGTGTGGATGATATAAGAACAGAATAACATAACCTTTAATTTCGTCATAAGCAGTAATAATCTAAAGCATAGTAAGTCAGTAAAGAAGAAGGCTCCTCCCCACCCACCCACCCACTTTCCAGCCTTCACTGCCTTGTACACCTTTCGCTCAAGTGATTGTGTGTCATAGATGATTACAGGTGGTCACCTCTCACCTGTGTAGTGGTGGTGGGTCAGGTGTTACAGTGAGTGGGTGTGGTTGGTTATGGATGTCTTCAGTATGCAAATGAAAGAAAGCTGTTGCATGTGTGTGTGTGTGTGTGTGTGTGTGTGTGTGTGTGTGTGTGTGTGTGTGTGTGTGTGTGTGTGTGTAAAATTATGCAATTTATGCTAGCTGGCCGGTTCCTTGATGTGTGTGTGTGTGTGTGTGTGTGTGTGTGTGTGTGTGTGTGTGTGTGTGTGTGTGTGTGTGTGTGTGTGTGTGTGTGTGCATACTCGTAAAATAGACAACTCTGTTCTATAACTCTGCACATTTGAAAAAGTAAGCCTTTTACACGCACACACACACACACCTAGTTACAACCTCTTACTAATCTTCCCAATCAACCCAATCATCACAACAAACAGAAGATGAACACAACTCTAATCAGAAGACTAACCCTCCCTCTCCTCTTCTCCCTCTCCTGACCTCGCGCCATAAAAGGTCATAGTGACACCATATTCGGTCAAACAAGCAAATTATACAAGATTATACACTGATGTCTGATAATGCGCAGGTTTTCGCCAGGTGCAATTAAAGTTTGTGCCTAATTACAAGTGTGTGGCAAGTTTCAGGTGACCATTAGAAAGACAGGTGAATATCCAAGCAGGTGTTGCCGTTTTGTAATGAGAAGCAGGTGTGGTTTGGTATAAATTCAATTTCTTTATTACATTTTTATAGGAGTGATTTTAGCTTGAGTTTGCTTTGAAGTGTCGAAGTTGAGTAATAGTGTGAGAGCTTCAGTATTTTAGTACATTTATCTATTTGACAATCGTATATTTATCATTTGTTTATAGCTATGACGGTGTGCAGAGTTGTTTTCTTTGTTTGCTGCTGGTAGGAAAGTGAAAATGGATATGTAGTTTTGAAATTGAAGTAAGATTTCATGAAATTTTAATATGTGTGGTTATATCTGCCACTAGTTAATACAGTTTAATAAGTATGATTATATGAAGTTTAAAAGAAGAGGATTAATTGTCTACTTATACACAGCAGAAAGTCGCCTTTAAAACAACAGTCAATAAGAACCAAGAATATTCGTAAGGTGCAATTTAACACACACACACACACACACACGTATACAAACCCACTATATCATTTAAGTATAGTGAACACAGAACAATATACTCATTACAATCAACACCATCACCATCATTATAAACTTTTTTCAACCACCATCGCCACCACCACCACCACTACTACTACTGCTACCACCATTCTGCAGCCGGACCCAAAGACCATAAACATCACCTTTACACCTTCTCACAATACCTTACAATCACACACACATGCACAAGCAAAAAAGAGTAAACGTTACTTCACCATAATCACCACCACCACCACCACCACCACCACTACTACTACTACTACTTCAATACTTTCTACTACACAATACTAACACGTTTCCACCTCTCCACTGTTGCACTACTAACACACAAATAAACATACTGATCTTCGTGTTCTGCCGTAGCTTTAAAGGTTTAGTCATCAGCAGGTGTGGGGCGCAGTCATATCAAGGATGCCACGAGAGTGAAGAAACGAGAGCGAAATAAAGAGAACTGGGTTAGCAAACTCTGCATGCAAATTCCCTTCATTCTATTCCATGTCATTCGCCCACCACTAACATGAATCCACCACCGTCACTACACCCATGCAATCACCACCACTATACAAGTCACCACCAGGGACAGACAAACATGCCATCACCACCACCATCACTATCACCACCATTATCACCAGCAGGAGGGAGACGCCCTTGGGTTTTGTACTCCGTCAGGTCGATCTTATCAATGAGCAACCGAAACGGAACCCGCCATTCAGGTGTTCTCGGACAGGTGTGGTCAATTTGGGTGTACCTTGGGTGTTGACAGGTGAGGGTGTTGGCAGGCGAGGGGTAATGATGGGTGTATGAGGGTCAATTTTGTGAGTGTGTGTGTGTGTGAACCTCTCTCTCTCTCTCTCTCTCTCTCTCTCTCTCTCTCTCTCTCTCTCTCCCTCATATTCAAAACAGGTATGCCAATCTCCCTCCTTCTCTCTGTGTGTGTATATGCATGTGTAGTCGTTCTCGGAAGCTAAATTACACACACACACACACACACACACACACACACACACACACACCACTATGATGTGACCTCAGTGAAAGTGACCAAAGAAGGAGGGAGGGTGTGGGCAGAATCACCTCCTTGTGTGGTTCGCGTGGTCTGTTTGCTGCCTGATATACGAGCGTTGTTAAAAAATGGTAGCAGAGAAAAATATATGATCGTCTTTTAAATTATTCTTTTTACTGAACGAGGAGGAAGATAAAGACAATGAAATGTAGATATGATAAACGTGTTATTTTTATCATCATTATTATTATTTCAAGATGCGTACAAAAAAAGGTAGCACTATAAAGTATTATATGCATAAAAATTCTTTATTCAGACGCGTCAAGAATGGTGATAGTGCAACATACACTAAAGTTGTGTGTCAAATTATTTCCTTTATTGTGCAAGAAGGAACACAACTTATACGATAAACAGGATGTATATTTATTTTTATTGTTTTCCTTGAAGCAGGTGTATACACTATAATTCTGTTTTACCTTACTCGTACTTTATTCATGTTTTCTTATTTTTGACCTAATTTTTTCTGAACATTCTGCAAGTCATCCTCAAAAAAAAAAAAAAAAAATAAATAAATAAATAAATAAAAAAAACACGAAAAAATAGCTCAGCTCAGTTCACAAACCACCCACAATTCAACAAAAAGCAAGACCTTTATCCAGCACGAGAAGTACCTTTTTAACACTTCCCTTTCCTTTTAGCTCTTCCAGTAAGTCTTTCAACACCTCCCTCTCCAGTACATCATCGCCTGGTAGAAATGGAGTGAAAATTTAGGTTAGGTTCGTTTTGTTTAGCGTTAAGTTAGTTTAAGTTAACTACAAGTATTCAAAAGTTTAGCATAAGTTAGGTTAGTTGAGGTAAGGTGGGGCAAGTTGACTTTAGCATAATTTACGTAGGCAGGTTTAGGTGTGTTTAGCTTTTAAAGTGAGGTGAGATTCGTCTAGTTGCGTTGCGTTACGTGAGGTTGGGTTGACTGTAAGTGTTCTAAAAGTTCCTCTTCTTGCAACCATCACTACCACACTTACAAATTATAGAGCTGCGGCCACAACTCTTCGTAATGGGGCGAGTGTTGGGTTATAGGGAGAGGTGAAGTGCTTACTGGTTTGTTAAGTAGGCCTGGTTGTCTTGTACTGCTCCTTTCTCTTCCTCCTCCACCTCTTCCTCTTCCTCCTACTTCTTCATTCGCTCCGTCTAACCCAGCTTCCTCATTCTTGATCTCGTTTTCTTCAAGTTTATTTTTATTACTTCTTTACTCTCTTCTTTACTACTCAATTTCCTCATTCTTGATCTACTTTTTCTTCGAGTTTCGTTTGTTTCTTTTTCATTTCTTTTTCTCTTTTTGCTTCTTCATTTTTTTATCTAATTGTCTTCGTCTTTCGATTTCATTATATTCTCCGTGTTCAATTTATCGTCTTAGTACCTAGTTCTGTATTTTCCTATTATCATCAAGTCTCTCTCTCTCTCTCTCTCTCTCTCTCTCTCTCTCTCTCTCTCTCTCTCTCTCTCTCTCTCTCTCTCTCTCATATGTATCTTCTTCAAGGTGGAAATACTTCAAGTCTATGTTTTAAATTTAATGTCTGTAATTCTACTCCTCATTTTCTTCGATAATTCCCAACTACCATTCATTTTTTGTGGCCGGTCTGGGAGGATGGGAGGGCAGATAGAATGACTGTGTTTTGTTTATTAGTCTCTCTCTCTCTCTCTCTCTCTCTCTCTCTCTCTCTCTCTCTCTCTCTCTCTCTCTCTCTCTCTCTCTCTCTCTCTTACTCTCCCTCTCTCTCTTTCAATCTCTTTATCTCTTCCTTTCTCTCCACATTCTCTTCCTCTTCCTCCTCCTCCTTCATCTCAATTAGTCGACCTCTTCTCATAAGCAAACGTTTCCCTTCACTCTATGCATCTAATCCTGTAAAACACACACACACACACACACACACACACACACACACACACACACACACACACACACACACACACCACAATCCCTAATCTCGCTAAGCTATAATTTATCACAATCACCACCACCTCCTCCCCCTTACCTCCTCCCCTCTCCAACACCATCACCAACCTGCCCCTTTCACTATCACCCGGTACAATCATCATCATCAGCAGCACAAGGAAGGCATACACGTTCCTCTCATGACCTCTTTCATGTGATCTTTTGACCGAGCGTGACATGACTTGAAGTTATTTATTTTGCTCATGTTTACATCTATGAAAGCGAAACGAATGTTCTGTGTATGTGTATGTGTGTGTGTGTGTGTGTGTGTGTGTGTTGAGGGTCTGTCTATGTATCTATCTGTCTGTTTGTCTCTCGGTGGAAATGTCTAGTATCTGTGCGTGAGTCAGGAATTATTATCTCGTATGTGTATGTTTGGGATCGTCTATATCAGCTGGTCGTGTGTGGAGGATCTGTCCCTGTATCTGTCTGTTTATGGGGTGAGGGTTTATCTATCAGTGTGTAGGAGGGGTCAATCTATCTAGCTGTTAGTGTGTGGGCCTCTAACTTTGCGTGTGGTGAGGACTATCTATCTGTGTGTGGGCGAGGAAAAACTGTGTGCGTGGCAAGACACCTGCAACATATCTAGCTGTTATCATAATTGAGCGTTGAGCATTCACTTGATACGAGCTTCACCTTATTGTCAATCTTAAAGTTTAACATGCAAGCCATTCAATCAGATACGAGTGAGAATGACTGTCTAAACACACCTCAATTAGTGTCACTCACTTGGAGGGACGGTGATCACAGGTAAATCAATAATCCTTACTATTAAACCGACTCTCCAATTGGCTGCCTAACAACCAATCAAGTCATACTGATAGCTATTCTACACTGTCAACTTAACGCGATTACAAGACCTGCCAGGTACGATTAGGACTCGCCTCTTACCTGGGTGCCTCACCTCAGTAATCGTGATATGCAGGTGAAGGTGGATGAAGAGAAAGAGGAAGAGACAGAAAATGAGAAGAAGCTTACTGACCGTACTTGAGCTGAATGAGGAAGAGGAGGAGGAGAAAGACGAGGAGGAAGAGGTGGTTTATGTATAACTAGTGGCTGCCAGAACAGGTAACACAGGTAGAGGAGGATGGAGGTCAGTAGACTGTGAGAGAACGGAGGGGAAAAATAAAGTGAGAGAGAGAGAGAGAGAGAGAGAGAGAGAGAGAGAGAGAGAGAGAGAGAGAGAGAGAGAGAGAGAGAGAGAGAGAGAGAGAGAGAGAGAGAGAGAGAGAGAGAGAGAGAGAGAGAGAGAGAGAGAGAGAGAGAGAGAGAGAGAGAGAGAGAGAGAGAGAGAGAGAGAGAGAGAGAGAGAGAAAGCAAAACACACACACACACACACACACACACACACACACACACACACACACACACACACACACACACACACACACACACACACACACACACACACACACACACACACACACACACACACCTGGTTTAAGTGTCAGTGTGAAAGGTAAAGGTAAGCGCTGGTACTACTTGGTTACTTGTTTTTTCTTCGTTACTCTTTTGCACTATTGAACATGTCTGACGTTAATAATAATGA
Organism: Scylla paramamosain; assembly: GCF_035594125.1. Taxonomy (NCBI): domain Eukaryota; kingdom Metazoa; phylum Arthropoda; class Malacostraca; order Decapoda; family Portunidae; genus Scylla; species Scylla paramamosain. The sequence goes on along the minus strand of NC_087193.1, from coordinate 6,275,404 downwards.
TAATAATAATAATAATAATAATAATAATAATAATAATAATAATAATAATAATAAAAGGGAGGCGAAAGATACATACAGACGTACATCCTCGTATATCAATCTGTCATATGCGTGTTCTAGCTGCACATTACAGAAACATTTATCACTACCAGTCGCAAAGATAAAGAGAATAGAAGACAAACCGATCAAGCAATCATAATAACTCTCTCTCTCTCTCTCTCTCTCTCTCTCTCTCTCTCTCTCTCTCTCTCTCTCTCTCTCTCTCTCTCTCTCTCTCTCGCAAACATATTTCTCAACCCCATTTTTTCCCTTCCTAATAAGTTACAATTTCCTCCAAACGTTTATTTGTCTCACTCTCACAAACTGTCTCTCCCCTCCTCGCACGGACAGGTGGCGACGGCTCAGCTCTCTCTCGGCAATGAGGTGGTGCCCGTGATGCCAGGAATGCCCACCATCACCAGCCTGGACGTGCAGTGCGAGAAAGAAGGAATGACAGTCAACGTAGAATTCAACTTGCCTTTCAATGGAATCATCTTCAGCAAGGGGCACTTTTCAAATTCTGACTGTCGGTAAGTAAAAAAAATAGGTTATATTCTTCCTTTTCTTTTCTTCCTTCTAAGTCTTTTCTCTTTATGCCTTCTTCTTCATCTCATACGCTCTTCATCTTCCAATTTTTTATATATATATTTTTCTAATTCCTGCTTCACCTGTAAGTAAAAGAAAATTTATATACCTTCTTCTTTTTTTTTTCTTCCCTACCTACATCATTCTTTCCTTTATCTCTTCGTAATTTATTACTTAATCTAGCGTGTTTCTATATTTCTTCTTTTTCACTTCCTACTTCCCCCTCTCTTCCTCCAGATCTGCTCCCTCTTCTTCTAACACCTATTCTTCCTCTAAAGTCGTTACCTTCTTTCTTTGTTTTCATCTGCTTCTCTCCCTCTTTCTCTATTGCCTTTTCCTTCTCCCTTGCATTTCGACTCCATCTGTTGTTTGATTTACTCTTTGCTTTGTCTATACTAAGCATTTTTTTTTCTAGTTTCATTTACTTATTGCTCTAAACACTCCTCTTTCGTTTCAACTTCTGATCTCAGCCAAAAAGTTTTTCTCTTTCTCTGTGTGCTTCTGTCTTATCTTCCTTCCATCTTTCTCTCCTCTCTTTCTCTTTACTTTATGTTGGTAAAGTATTAAATAAGTAGTATTGCTTAAGACTATAAAGCTTAATTTCTAAAATAGTATTTAGTAGTATTGCAATTAAATACTAATTTCTATAAAAATATACACACCCATATATTAAATTTAGCAATATATAAAATATACAAGTAGTTTGATAACTTAAAAAGTATAAGATTAACATAACTTGAATAAAGTAGTTAGTTTTAAGAATTAAACTTTAGATTTAAACTTTTAGATACAAGTAAATCTAATTAACGATAATCTAAAACAGGTAATCTTATTTTCATGTGAATTTCCCTCTTTGTATTTGTGTTTCCTTCCAATGGACCACCTTCCCGAGGCACGGCACACACCTGTACACCTGTCAGTACTCTGACACCTGACACTCACATGGCCACAGTGCCGCACTTAGACAGTGCCAGTGCCTCACCTATCCTTTCTTACAATATTTATTCCCATTACACTACACAAACAAGTCCAAAAACTAACCTTGTATCATACCTGTACATGGCTTGTGTTCCTGTATCCTCTTCTCTAAGGTCGTAATGACGTTGAAATTCTCGTCATTTTCCTCTTCTATTAAGTTCTTCTCTTTCTTTCCTCGGTATGGTGTGTATATATGAGTGTGGTGTGAATATGTGTAAATGATGAATATTTAACAACCCTCCCTCTTAGTTTTTAAGTGTAATGGGTAGTTAGATTGTTACTAATTATGGTGACGCGGAATATTAATTAATCTGACTAACGACTCACGACTCGAGAACCAAACAGAAAAAGAATCAGTCTTTAAAAAGAAATCAATTGACAAGAACAAAAAGACTTGCACTTGCATTTTTTATGAAATCGTAAACTAATCCTAATTACATCTAATGCTTCGTTTGTCAAAAATAATTAATACATTACCGATTACAATATAATTACACCTCAACACGGACAGACGGAATGTAACAGAGTATGCGACGAAGGTACAAAAGTGACGGTAAAAAGACAGGCGGTGACGTGGATATTTGACGGGATGCCAGTGTCCCTTCCACCTCTAACACTGATCGCTGGCCGTCACGTTACGTTAAGCTACATCAACAGCTTGAATGTTACGTGTACGGCTCCCGTCTTTATGACGGTTGATGTAAAGGGTGTGTTCGATGACTTAATGCATCTTGTTAATCAACCGAGTTGACTTCGCATGCTTTTATAAGTTTAGAGTTAAGAAAAAAAAAAAAAAAAAAAAAAAAACTGGAGTTCCAATTTTCATACTTGTTTGAAATTGGAGAATAATTTTAACTAGGTGAATTTTCTACACTAAAGAGCAAAAATATTTATCAATTTGCTTTTCCAACAACTGTTTCACTTAGAATAATATTATCAAGGTGATTTTGAGAAAAGAGTAACGTGGAATTTATCTTTCAAAATTGTCCTCAGTCGACTTAAACAGTCAATTAAACTGGTTCAACGAAAATATGATAATTTTACAGTAAAGTGTTTGGGTCTCATTATAAGCGTTGCTGACTTATACTAGTTTCTATTTTTTGTGTTTAAAATAAGATATCTAATTTAAAGAACAGAAATAAGTGCATAAAATCATAGTCCAAATTGCCGAGAGTGAGTGACGATGGCTATGCTTGTGGTGGTTGTTGTGAATGCAACAATGTACAGTATAATAGTGGATACTGTAGTTGTAGTTGTAGCAACTGGTGGTAACGGTGGTTATAGTGGTGGTGGTGGTGGTCATAGTGGTGATGTTTCACCATCTACTTACTATAATACTGACTTCTAGACGGAGGTTTTAAAGGTCCTAAATACTGAGAGAAAAAAATCAACTTTTATGTATGTAATTATAATATGAAGGATAAAACGTAACTCATCTTTGTAGAATCACCAACTGTCTTTTTATATGTAAAGAAAAAAAGTCACTGACAGTTTTAAAATTGTTTGTTGCGATTATAACGTAAGAATATAAAATTATAAATTATCACAGTCATGTTGCAAAAACTTACTAATAAAAAGATAAATGCTACAACTCCTGTTTGGACCTTTAAAATTTCCAACCTTAATCGCCTCTCTGAGGGTAACTGGTGACTGCTTATAGACGAGCCCCGATTTACGAATATCACAGTCTCTGAAAACCTTGATATAAAAATACCTAATACCGATCCACTACAGTATCTGGATACATATGTACATAATAATATCCAGATACTACGGTACAGGTTTTGGGTATCTTTATATCAAAATTATTCCCCACATGTAGCGAAAGATGACTTGGAATACTGCACATGAGTTATCCAGTATTACTTAGCTGGTTAATTATCCATTCCTATATCTGGAAATCTGTACACGTGGATATGTAATGATCCAGGTACGATCCAGGTGTGTGGGTGGCTAATTAGACATGTAATGCAGTATGTGCCTGAGTGTGAACACCTCCAAGTTCTCTTACCCTGCATAAAGGAATTACTAGTTGCGAGTACCTGACTACCTGTGCACCTAGTTATCCAAATATCTCAGTTACATGCTTGGATATGTAGATGTGCAGGTAACGAAGGACATCCTGGAATAACTAGTTACAAGTGACCTGGTTACCTTGGTACCTAATCATCCAAGTATTTCACCTGGATAATTCATGTGCGCAGGGAATAAGGAACTTCTGTTAACTAGTCATCCTAGAATAACTAGTTACAAGTGACCTGACTATCTGGGCATGTAATTATCCATGTATCCCATCTGGATTATTTAGGTGCCCAGTTAATTGGGGACTTCTGGGTAATCAATCATCCAGGTATGTGGTTACTAGAGTATTCATATATCTGGTGACTTGGCTACCTAGAAATTAGGACACGAAAGGACGCACCAGACAGATCAGACTGACTGGTGTCCCAAACTCCTCCTCCTCCATGACCAGAGATCTCTGACTCAACTTCCAGACATGGAATGCACTAAGTGAATGCTAAGCGACAATAATTTTTAACTTCCAAATACTAAAATGCATCTAAATTACCTTATGAGTTAAGATTACGTTAAGAATTCCTTTTGAAAATTAATTAGTGAGTACTTCGACTACCAAATTCTAATTTGGAATGCTAAAAAATCAGTTTCTTTGTAATCTAAGATTACATTTTTTTTTTTTTTGTAAAAATCAAGTGGCTAATATTTTACGTGATACGGATCAGTATTATTAATATGTAATGAAATATAATATTAATACTTGGAAAGCTTTTGTTAATAAAATTTAAAATAACTTGTACTTCAGAAAATCTGAAGAAATTTGAAGTAAAAATCGAAAAGGCTAATGTGGTCACGTTTCGAGAGACTGTTGGGCAGAGATGGTGTCATGGAGAGAAGGGGAAAAGTATATATGTATTACCCTAACCCTCTCCTCTGCTTTTGTAGTATTGGACTAAAAAAATATTAATATTCTTCACCCCATCTGAGCAAGTAACCCTGAGAGACTGTAAGCCGTATAAAGCTGTAAATTAGACCATTGTAAACCTGTAGTAAACTAAGCTTTTGTGTAAACCTATCTAAACTATTCTTTTTTTAAATATCTACCCCCCTCATGTCTATAAACTGTAATAATAATCATAATAATATATTTATATATCTATAAATATATACATATATTTATGTGTGTGTATATATATATATATATATATATATATATATATATATATATATATATATATATATATATATATATATATATATATATATATAAACGCCTCTATCTAAACTCTACACAGATGAAGCAAAAGAGAGTCAAGGCTGAGACTCCAAATACTATATCTATACATGAGGATTCTTGTCCGCAACATGAAGCTGACGAGACAAAAAGCGTCTCTCAATGTTACTTGGTCGATATCCCATTTTGTTAGCGAGTGTGATGGACGCTGTGCCTGCCATGAATGAATGGATGATGTTTGTTGTTTGTTATGATGTATGGGTGTCATGTCTGTCTACGTACACACAGGCCATAGAGAAATTTGTCTCTTCTTGTCTGTCTGTCCATGAGAAACAGTACTTCACTTTCTGTCCATCAAGACTGGATGTTTAAACTTTTTTTTTTACATATCAGTCATCGGTTCTTACTTCCATTTACATGAGGTACACGAATGTTGAGATTCCCTTCCTGTCTGTCTACAATATTCCAGTGACGCCTCAGTCGATTCTTCTGTTTTCTGTCATAATATATTTCCTGCATCCCCGTCACGTCCCGATTCTTTATATTCTGTCCTTTTCGTGTCTTCCTGTGGTCCTTTCCCTCCTGCTTCTTGACATGACACGACCTGGTACGCATCAGGTACGTGGCCGCTGGATCGGATCGCTCAAGTTACACTCTAAGAATACCAAGTGACCGATGTGGGTCGTCCATGTCGGAGTACGCCAGTGGGAGAGGCCAGAGCACCCGCCTGACCAACACCATCATCGTGCAGAACGACCCGTCCGTCCAGGAGGTGTGGGACGTGGCCAGAACCATTAAGTGTGACTGGGTGGATAACTACATCAAGACTGTCTCGTTCAATCCCTTCTCTGTAGGAATGCTCGATGCTCAAGAGGTCCAATTCGATGGTGGTCAACCCATCGAGTGTTGGATGGACTTACTACAGGGGCGTTGGCCTGACGTACGCGACATTGACTCTGTAGTTAAGATTGGAGACACTCTTTCTCTGATAGTGTATGCTCGGGACAACAACGGCATGTTTGATGTAAGCATCAAGGATTGCTATGCATATGGCAGACCAGACTTTGACGCCTATGACACTCCGAAAATCCAGCTGACGGACGAACAGGGCTGCGTGCTTAAAGATAAACTAATCAGCCCCTTTTACTCCTCCAGGGAAAAGGATGACCGCGGGGAGGTTATCGTTACGTATGCTCTAGTCCAGGCCTTCAAATTCCCTGACCTCATGGACGTGTACATGTCATGTAATGTTGAAATATGCAAAGGAGAATGTGATAACAAATGTGGTTCGACAGATCACACACCATCCTACACGCAAGCGCCTCCTGCTGTCACCACAAAAGGCCCAATCCGTAGAGGCAGTACGCTATATGGTGAGCCAATTTATACCACCAAACCCGCATGTTTCCCAGGTTCCACAGATCCAAACTGCCCTCAGCCCACCACTGAGATTACTACCGTTCCCTCAACAGCACAACCCAAATGCTATCCGGGATCAAACGACCCGGAATGTAGAGTTAACGAACCAGAACAAAGCCGCCCATCAACTTTCATATGTGTGGAAGGAAGCCAAGACCCGAGATGCCAGCAACCTACTAGTCCCGTCACTCCTAAACAAACCTTTGCCCCAACTGTTCCCTCCTTCAGCTGCATCCCGGGTTCCAAAGATCCCAGATGTGCCCCTCCCACAACTGAAGCCCCTAAGTGCTACCTAGGTTCAACTGATCCTAGGTGTCCTAAGCCCACTACCCCTGCCCCTCCCAAATGCTACCCAGGCTCTAAGGACCCAAGATGTCCTACCTCAACTCCTCCCCCTCTCTGCTACCCTGGCTCCTCAGATCCCCGCTGTCCTGCTAGCACACAAAGACCTGTCGTCATTACCACTGCCAAACCCATCCCCCGACCCACTCCAAAACCCACTCCAAGGCCTACTCCAAGGCCCACTCCAAGGCCCACCCCAAGGCCCACTCCAAGGCCAACTCCGAGGCCCACCCCAAGGCCCACCCCAAGGCCCACCCCAAGGCCCACTCCAAGGCCAACCCCACGCCCTACTCCTCCTCCTACCCCTCAACCAACTACCACAGAAAAACCAACAACCATTCGTAGAGGTTCGACACTTTTCCCCGCCACCATTACTACCCTCCGTCCTACCACCCCACGAGTCTTCCCGCCAACAAGGCCAACCACTAAAAAACCCGTTCCTAAACCTTCCCTGAAGCCCTCGACGAGGCGGCCAAACACAGGCAAGCAGCTTGATTCTTCTTCCTCAGGCCAACCTAAACCTGAGCCCAGTGGCAAAGAATGGGAGGGTGAGGCTCGCTACCATGCCTTCCATAGCTACCATTACCAACGTGGTGACGGTAGGCGGCGTCGTGTGTTTGGTGCTCGCGTTCAGAGAGACGGTTCAAGGTCCCGAAGAAGGTCCAGGGCTGCAGATTCCGTAGTAGAAAAAATTCCAGTTCGTTTGACCCTTGGCGTGTCTGTTTTGGCCATCGGTGAATCGCTCCCAGATTCCTTCCCGAAGGCCGAGGCGCAGACTTCAATCGATCCTATTTATGATGATCCTCTAGGATCCGTCTGCTTCCCATTGACAATTTTCGCTGCCGGAATGCTGACCATTCTTTTCCTTCTCCTCATCTCCTCCACCACTGCCCTGGTACTTTATATTCGTAAGAAGGAATCACGTAAAGACGATAAGGACTATTATGGATATTAATTGCTCGTCTCTCTCTCTCTCTCCATAGTCGCTCACAACGTAGTCATTACCTTTGACAGAATTAATCAGTGCTTGGCTTTCATAACCTTTTCATCTGACTACGATACATTGCGATACCTTTTACAGTACACAATCAAATAGTTGTGTTTTGTACCACTACCTTCACTTCCAAGCATTATCACAAGTATATAAATATATCGTTGGGTTTGACTAGTCCGAGTCTTTGAATATGATAATGGTGCGAATGCTATTACGAATTAGTTGGATTAGACTAGTTTCTACACCGTCACTAGTTTTATCTTGTTGACGCTTCACACATACGTAATGTAGGTTGTATTTCGGCCGAAAATACCCTGGTGGTAATGAATCCTTGTATGAAATTCAGTGCAAAGGTTGCCTCTTCTTTCGTTTGATTTCGTTCGTTTGTTTCTGCAACATTATTATACACCAGAACGCTAGAAATGACTTATTTTTTGTTATCACATTCTTCTATTGCCTGTCCATGTTGCTTTTCCTTTTATTTTAGTTTACCCTACTTTTTTTTTTACTGGTAATTTTGCATATACTCATGTTATTTTTAAGGATACGTAACGACGCTTGACCTCCCCACATGTCACCTAACCTAGCAAGATCTCGTGAGCCAAGAGTCAATTTCTTTTTGACTCATGTCTTGACTGACTTAAACACATGACTTGAAAACTTCGACATTTCTTCTAGTACTGTCCTTTCCCTGTTTGGCCCCCAATTCATCTAAGGTAAGTCGCAGTGACGGCAAGTTAATCCTCTCTTATTGTGAGATAAAGTGTAGATTCTACAACAAGAAAGAAAGCTCCACCATAAAGAAGAGTCTCGCTTGCTCATGGTGTTTCCTCGCTCAGTTACGTCAACGCAAACTCCGGGCGAAGTTCATACACGTTCCTCATCCCCATATCTGGATGCGGTACGAGGAACTTCGACAACGAAGTCGACGGAACGTCCGGATTCCAGAATATGATCATGATCCAGAATGAAGAGTTCGTACAGGAAGTTTGGGACACGGCCAGGAAGATTACATGTGACTGGACCAATCGTATGGAAAAACTAATCACGTTCCAGCCATTCGCTGTGGACATGTTACAGGCGAAGGAAGTTCGCTACACTGGCGACGACCTCAAGTGCTGGATGGACATCAAGGTCGGCAAAGGCCCCTTCGGTGACTCCATCGACGGAATAGTGAAGATCGGTGAGGAATTGACTATTGTGGTGTACTCCAAGGACGGAGGGATGGACTTTGACATGCTGGTGAAGAACTGCTATGCATATGACTCACAGAATATTGAGGATAAGAAGACGACTCGTATCCAGCTCAGTGACGACAAAGGGTGTCTCCTTAAGCCCAAGTTGATGAGTTACTTCTACCGAACTCGAGACACTGGATCAACGGGCGCGGATCTCATTTCCTTTGCCTCACTCTATGCCTTCAAGTTCCCTGACAAGATGGATTTCTACTTAACATGTGAGGTTGAACTTTGCAAGAGTGGTTGCAAGAATGTGTGCCAAGACCCCAAGTACCCAACCAACGTGATCAACTACTTTGTCAGCACCACCAGCACTACTACCACCACTACGCGTTCACCTCCTTTGAACTACTGCATAACAAGTCCTGGGTCTCCCCAGTGTTGTGGTAGGACCCCACGACACCCGAGCTGCACCACCACCACCTCCACCACACGAAGACCTGATCCTTGTGTCACCAATCCAGGGTCCTTCCAGTGTTGTGCCAGGAATCCTTCACACCCTAGATGCACCACCACCACCACCACCACCACTACTACCACAAGAAGACCTGATCCTTGCATCACCAATCCAGGGTCCTTCCAGTGTTGTGCTACCAATCCCTCACATCCTAGGTGCACCACCACCACCACCACCACTACTACCACAAGAAGGCCTGATCCTTGCATCACCAATCCAGGATCCTTCCAGTGTTGCAGAAGAACTCTAAGACATCCTAGCTGCACCACCACCACCACCACCGCCATTACCACCACCGCCACTACACCGAGGCCTGATCCTTGCGTCACCAATCCAGGATCCTTACAGTGTTGTGTAAGGAATCCTTCACATCCTAGATGCACCACCACCACCACCACCACCACACCGAGGCCAGATCCTTGCGTCACCAATCCAGGATCCTTCATCTGTTGTGCCAGGAATCCTTCACATCCTAGATGTACCACCACCACCACCACCACCACCACTACCACCACCACCACACCGAGGCCAGACCCTTGCATCAGCAATCCAGGATCCTTCCAGTGTTGTGGAAAGACTCCAAGACATTCGAGCTGCACCACCACCACCACCACCACCACCACCACCACACCGAAGCCTGATCCTTGTGTCACCAATCCAAGGTCCTTTCAGTGTTGTGCCAGAAATCCTTCACATCCTAGCTGCACCACCACCACCACCACCACCACACGAAGGCCTGATCCTTGCTTAACTAATCCAGGGTCCTTCCTCTGTTGTGCTAGAAATCCTTCGCACCCTAGGTGCACCACCACTAGCACCACACCAAGACCAGACCCTTGTATCAGCAATCCAGGATCCTTCCAGTGTTGTGGAAGAACTCCAAAACATCCGAGCTGCAGCACCACCACCACCACCACCACCACCACACCGAAGCCTAACCCTTGTGTTACCAATCCAGGGTCTTTCCAGTGTTGTGTCAGGAATCCTTCACATCCTAGATGCACCACCACCACCACCACCACCACCACCACCACACGAAGGCCTGATCCTTGCATCACCAATCCAGGATCTTTCCAGTGTTGTGCCAGGAATCCTTCACATCCTAGATGCACTACCACCACCACCACCACACAAAGGCCAGATCCTTGCGTCACCAATCCAGGATCTTTCCAGTGTTGTGCCAGGAATCCTTCACATCCTAGATGCACCACCACCACCACCACCACCACCACCACCACACAAAGGCCAGATCCTTGCGTCACCAATCCAGGATCTTTCCAGTGTTGTGCCAGGAATCCTTCACATCCTAGATGCACCACCACGACCACCACCACCACCACACAAAGGCCAGATCCTTGCGTTACCAATCCAGGATCTTTCCAGTGTTGTGCCAGGAATCCTTCACATCCTAGATGCACCACCACCACCACCACCACCACCACCACACGAAGGCCTGATCCTTGCGTCACCAATCCAGGATCTTTCCAGTGTTGTGCCAGGAATCCTTCACATCCTAGATGCACCACCACCACCACCACCACCACCACACAAAGGCCAGATCCTTGCGTCACCAATCCAGGATCTTTCCAGTGTTGTGCCAGGAATCCTTCACATCCTAGATGCACCACCACCACCACCACCACCACCACTACACGAAGGCCTGATCCTTGCGTCACCAATCCAGGATCTTTCCAGTGTTGTGCCAGGAATCCTTCACATCCTAGATGCACCACCACCACCACCACCACCACCACTACACGAAGGCCTGATCCTTGCGTCACCAATCCAGGATCCTTCCTCTGTTGTGCCAGGAATCCTTCACATCCTAGATGCACCACCACCACCACCACCACCACCACCACCACCACCACACGAAGGCCTGATCCTTGTATCATCAATCCAGGATCCTTCCAGTGTTGTGGAAGGACTCCAAGACATCCTAGCTGCACCACCACCACCACCACCACCACCACCACCACCACCACACGAAGGCCTGATCCTTGCGTCATCAATCCAGGATCCTTCCAGTGTTGTGGAAGGACTCCAAGACATCCTAGCTGCACCACCACCACCACCACCACCACCACCACCACCACACGAAGGCCTGATCCTTGCATCATCAATCCAGGATCCTTCCAGTGTTGTGGAAGGACTCCAAGACATCCTAGCTGCACCACCACCACCACCACCACCACACGAAGGCCTGATCCTTGCGTCATCAATCCAGGATCCTTCCAGTGTTGTGGAAGGACTCCAAGACATCCTAGCTGCACCACCACCACCACCACCACCACCACCACACGAAGGCCTGATCCTTGCGTCACTAATCCAGGATCCTTCCAGTGTTGTGCCAGGAATCCTTCACATCCTAGATGCACCACCACCACCACCACCACCACCACACGAAGGCCTGATCCTTGCATCACCAATCCAGGATCCTTCCAGTGTTGTGCCAGGAATCCTTCACATCCTAGATGCACCACCACCACCACTCGAAGGCCTGATCCTTGTGTCACCAATCCAGGATCCTTCCAGTGTTGTGCCGAAAATCCTTCACATCTTAGCTGCACTACCACCACCACCACCACCACACGTAGACCAGATCCTTGTGTCACCAATCCAGGATCTGCTCGCTGCTGCTCTAGGGATTCATCCCATCCCAGCTGCATCAAGAATCCTTGTTCAGGACCTGATGATCCACGCCCACAATGCCGCTCAACCACCCGACCACCTACCACCACGCCCAATCTCGAACATCACGCTTTTCACGCCTGGCGCAAGCAAATATCAAAGCCTTCTCGTCGCCGCCGGCCGCCTTATGGCACTAACTTGAGTCCCGCAGCTCTTGAAGCACTCAAAAAAAGAACGCAGCGTGACGTGGCGTTCCCTCCACCTCCGCCTCCTCCCCCTCAGAGGACTGTTGTTGCTATGGCCAGAGGATTCCGTGTGGTGGCAGATAATGACCTCAACTTCCCTAGCACGTCGTGGACTGAACAAATGAATGCCCCTCAGAAGGACAGTGTGTGTGTGCCTAACACCACTTTCGCCATCGGCCTGTTCGTGCTGTCGCTTCTTCTTGCCACCGCGGTGCTCGGTGCTGCCTTCGTGTGCCTTAAGCTTAGGGCCTTGGTGTCCCAGAAGAAGCTCAAGGCCAAAAATTATTATTACCAGCAGTGACCTTCCTGGCCTGCTGATCCACCCTGCCCCCGATTGCTGGACTCAAACAGGGGCAGGATGGTCTCCCGAAACCCGGCGACTCCTCACCTGTCAGGTTTCTGCTGGCGACGACCTGCGAGGCTTAGGGTCGCCGCTAATTATCCTGTGCAGGTCACAGGTCAACTCTAAACACCTTAATGCTCAGGCCTGACTCTCCACGGGACCCAACACACCATCACCTGACGAGAACGCGACACGCACATAGAGACGCCCGGTAATGACTCACAGGTGTTCCTCCTCCAACTGCCGACACCTGCTGACACTATGACCTTGACTGTACACGCTCTCCGATCTTCAGGTTATAGTTTCCTCGATACACAACCACGCCTTCTGCTGCTGCGTCAGGAAAGCCTCACCTTCCCTCCTACTGTATGATGCTACAAAGAAACCTCCATGGGAAGGTTGCCAAACTGCCTCTGTGCCTGACGACTTCAAACGTGTTAACACTGCCTTGTATAATGATGCCACAGCTTTTGTAAACCTCGAAATTACACCTGATGTCAAAATAAACACTGATAAGTTTAAACTCCTTTAACCCTTTCGCCTTTAAACTGTAGTGTTAGATATTAAATTCTAAGTAGTTTGGTGATGTGGTAAGCATTTAAATAGTTATAAAGAAAAATATGGGACATCGACCAAGTAACAAAGTGTAACAAAGTGTAATAAATTCCCCTGTGCATTGCCTGTGAGGGCTTCGCCACCTCTCCTGAGCCACCTATCTCAGCCGGATCCTCAACACACACGCTTTACAAACTAAAACACAAAATAAATCCAAACCTGAACACACAACACATTCTTTTCTTCCTAAAAACGTAGATAAAAGCATAGAACCCCAACAGCTTCTGTGAAAGTAAACCTAAATAAAAAAAAATCAATAAAGAATAAACAACTAATAACTAATAAACTTTTCTAAAGAAACTAAAGCTATAACAATTAATGAGTATAAACCATGATAAAACAGATCAAACTGCTAATTACATGTAAAAAAAAAAAAAAAAAAAAAAAAAAAAAGAAACAGGTAAGGTATAATTCAGTTCGGACACCTTCATCTGCTGCAGCACACTCACCTGTCCGCAACATCGTAAAGGTAAGATTCAGGAACCGGTAAGTAGCAATTATCAGTAGCATCAATAGTGGTCTCCTCAAACCGCTTCGTTAGGGCTAATAGGTCTCCTGTTGTCTGTGCATCCTTTAATGTTCCTTTGTCGTTATCATAAAAGAAAGGAGAAGTCTGTACGATGATGTTCGCTAATACGTGCATTTGTTTTGTCTGTCTATTCTGAACGATTTCCGGACACTAAAACGTTTAACTCTAAAGATACGTTGTAAATAATGTCAAACAAGAATAAAGGCAGGGACAAGCTTAGCGAAATGCGGTGCAACTTTTAGAGCGTAATTTCGAAAGACACCACTGGCAAAGAAAGGAGTGATCGAGTGGTAGAAGCCTTCTGTGCCACTAAAGTCAAGGCGCCAATCAGCAGTAAGACTTAACGGTGTAAACTCGACAACCATGCCATAATAGTCCTCAAATGACGAACATAAACTAACTCCAGCAAGCATATTGAATGCACCCAACATAGTCCACCCTGATACACTAACACAGAAAACCAGTCCAGCATTCAAGGATAACAAAGAAAGCGGAGCCAACTTATGGAAGTCACGTACAAGTAAACTCGAAAGGCGAACGAGATGGAAGATAGAGATGGAAGAAGTACGAGAACAGTAAAAAAAGGAAACTTGAAGATACAACTTTTTTGTCGCAGAGAGAGAGAGAGAGAGAGAGAGAGAGAGAGAGAGAGAGAGAGAGAGAGAGAGAGAGAGAGAGAGAGAGAGAGAGAGAGAGAGAGAGAGAGAGAGAGAGAGAGAGAGAGAGAGAGAGAGAGAGAGAGAGAGAGAGAATGTAGTGAAAGTGTAGTTTGTATCAGTGACCCCACATGGTTCACACCTGACCCCCCAACCTGCATACCTGACCCTGATTAGAGGAATACTTGTGTGATACAGGATTTGGTAGAGAGAGAGAGAGAGAGAGAGAGAGAGAGAGAGAGAGAGAGAGAGAGAGAGAGAGAGAGAGAGAGAGAGAGAGAGAGAGAGAGAGAGAGAGAGAGAGAGAGAGACTTTCCTTAACATCAATGCGTTACAACACTCCGTCCTACGTCGCCTTATTGAAGGACCAAATTAACCACACGGGCGGGTAAAAATGTCCACAGGGGAAGGGAATACAACCAAGGGGTGAATGTATCAGGGAAGAGGTGACAGGGAGGTAAGGGGGTGTAGGGGTTGTTCGGACGAGGGAAAAAATGGCTAGAGCAGTGTTTTATTTAACTTGAAGTGCTGAAATAAATCTTACGGGGTACTGGGAAATACTGTATAAAGGGTGTTCCTCAAAAGGGATATAAAAAGTATGGAAGGAATACTTTTCAACGAGTGTGCTTGATAAACTTTAACCTCATTTTCACCTGTGTTAATACATCTTAGTGTCGTGATGGAAGACAATAAATTTGCACGGATGTTCCACACTTGGTAGGAGGTCTGCGTCACTAATCTTTTGCGGTGCGTGTTACTCGTGCGGGGTGCTGGACTGCCTCGGCCTGAGAAGGGATACCGAGTTCAAAAAAGGGTTAAGAAATGCTGGATAGAGAGAAATATGTCCACTTGGAAGTTTATTAAAGGGGAAAATGTCCACGGAGGAATATTTAGAAAGCAATTCACGTGTATCGAGGAGGAAATGTCTTGGGTAAAAATGGCCAGGGGTTGAATGTGAGCTTTCCCATAAGTGCCCCATTGCCACACCTCTCCCTGTGTCACCTCGCATCACCTGACCGAGATTACCTGCGCTACATGACCGCCACGAGACACGAAGGTCGCAGTGACAGATGGAAAGTGCAGCGTGAGTGAGCAGGACTTTCGTTTCGATGTTTTTTGTTCGAAGGTCAAATACTTGATTCCTCTCGCTCTTCGCTGATTTGAGTCACGCCAAGACAAGTGAGGTCAGGTTGTGTTCTCGTTAGGTTTTTATGATCACCTCTCACGCATACTTAAGTCAGTGAGATTTGGGATTTTACGGTCATCTTGCATTACGCCACTAATTGGTCAGGGGTGCGTGACGGCCAGGTGTGTGACTTAAGTGTAGGTGTCCCACTTACTGATGGCAAAGAGTACAGTGGATATCAGGTCTAAAAAGAGAATAGGAATTAATGCATGGA
>NC_087193.1:6242183-6249683 GCF_035594125.1 Scylla paramamosain | reverse complement strand
TTAAGAGCATTATATCACGTATAAAGAATGTTGTTGTGTGTGTGTGTGTGTGTGTGTGTGTGTGTGTGTGTGTGTGTGTGTGTGTGTGTGTGTGTGTGTGTGTGTGTGTGTGTGTGTGTGTGTGTGTGTGTGTGTGTGTGTGTGTGTGTGTGTGTGTGTGTGTGTGTGTGTGTGTGTGTGTGTGTGTGTGTGTGTGTGTGTGTCTACGAAAGTAAAGGAAAAAATATTAATGAGAAAATTAAACCAGGATATTTTTTTCACATTCAATTGCAGGCTTAGGTAATACCATCTCTCTCTCTCTCTCTCTCTCTCTCTCTCTCTCTCTCTCTCTCTCTCTCTCTCTCTCTCTCTCTCTCTCTCTCTCACCTGCAGATACTGTCACCTGCTCACCTTTTACCTGTAAGCTTAATGAATTATGAATAAGCCACACCCTCTTACCTGAGTGAATGGAAGTGCAGGTAAAAATGAGTCACCTTGAGAGAGAGAGAGAGAGAGAGAGAGAGAGAGAGAGAGAGAGAGAGAGAGAGAGAGAGAGAGAGAGAGAGAGAGAGAGAGAGAGAGAGAGAGAGAGAGAGAGAGAGAGAGAGAGAGAGAGAGAGAGAGAGAGAGAGAGAGAGAGAGAGAGAGAGAGAGAGAGAGAGAGAGAGAGAGAGAGAGAGAGAGAGAGAGAGAGAGAATGCTTTGTCCCAAGGTGAGAGAGAGGCGATTGCATGACATCAAATTCACTACAGGAAACTGGGCAAGTAGTAGTAGTAGTAGTAGTAGTAGTAGTAGTAGTAGTAGTAGTAGTAGTAGTAATAGTAGTAGTAGTAGTTGTTGTTGTTGTTGTTGTTGTTGTTGTTGTTGATGATGTTGTTGTTTTGGTGGTGATAGTAGTAGTAGTAGTAGTAGTAGTAGTAGTAGTAGTAGTAGTAGTAGTAGTAGTAGTAGCAGGTGTTGTTGTCAAAGCGCCACCAAAAACAAATAAAAGTAACAATAATACAAAGAAAAATACACACAATGAAGAACAAGAGAAATAGAAAGACACGCAAAGAGAATTAAAAAAAAAAAAAAACGCGCGAAAGGACGAGAAAAAGAATAAAAACCTAACAAATAACAACAACAACAATAATAATAATAAAAACAACACAAAACAGGAGGGAAAACAAGACGAGAAGAACCACACCAATAAAACACGCCATAAAAGAGAAGGAGACAGACAGACACACATAAAACACACCAGCGGGCAATGAAGCAAGCAAGTAAGAAGGGGAGAATAATGGCAGGCGAGGAAGAATGCGACAATATCTCACTGAATCGCATAAACAAACTCTTCTTCAAACCACGAAAGGCGACTGGCGCATCACTTAACGGTGGGCTGAAATCTTGTTTGTGATTTACGACTCGTCAGTAACAGGCGCACGAGACACTAGATGGGGCAGGTCTGAGGGTACCGGGGAGGGGGAGGCTAAAGATGGGGGGTAGATCGGAGGGCACTAGGGATGGGGGACAGCAGAGATGGGGTAGGAGTGGCTAAGGCTGGGCAGGGCGGGGTGTCTGTGTAGGTACAATGCGTAACGTCAAATAAGGTGGGTTTTTGCCTCAATATTAAGGGGGAGGGATGTAAGGAGTTCACTGTGGGGTAAAGGTGGTGTTAGGTGCACGTGAGGTAATTCAAGTGGGCAGGCATGTCAGGTATGTACTGAATGTATAGAAAAGAGTGAGTTTTGCGGGTAATTTAAAGCTCCTTTGTTTACGGGTGAGTTAAGGTGAGGCAAGGTGACTTAAGGTAACTGGCCTTGACTGGTAATGCAAGGTAAAAAAAAAAAAAAAGTTAACTTAAACATTACTATATGATTTTAAATTAGCTACAGGTGAAGGAAGCAGGTGGAAGGTAATGCCAGTGTTTGAATCAGGCAGGTAACATAAATAAACGTAAAAATATCCACAAATGTTTAAATACGTTAAACTTAATATTAATATAAAAAAAAACACAATAAACCACACGTAAATTAAAGTGAGGTAAGGTAAGGCAAGGTAATTCATAAGCAGGTGATGCAAGTATACGTAAAAAAAAAAAAAAAAAACACACACAAATCTTAGTATTCACACAAAGTTCCAATTATACACAGGTGAGGCAAGGTGAGGTGCAGACAGGTAATACAGAAATAAGTATATACACTGCAAGACAAAGGAATTTACAGAAAGGCGTTTACGTAGGTCAGGTTAGGTGAGACAAGGGCAGGTACGGGGAGGCAGGTGAGGGTGAGGGCAGGTGAGGGCAGGTGAGGGCAGGTGAGGTGAAGGTGGGCGAGAAATCAAATACTATGAAGAAAGGCAGGGAATGTAAAATATCAAAGCCAGATCAAGTGGTGAGGTGAGATGACGAGAGATGATGCAAGGTGTGAGATGAGGACAGGTAAAATTGAGATATAGGTAGAAGGAATGGGTGGCTTGGTCAGGTAGGCAGTGGCGTAGGGATTAGATGGTATTAGGATGTAACGAAGATGTAAAGGGGAAGAAGAAAGAGGTGGGTGGATGGAGGAGAGAGACTTGAGAGGTAAAAGTATTAGTAAAGAGAAGGAAGAGGAGGAAGGTGAGGAAGAGGAGGAGGAGGAGCAGATGCAAATGATGAAGGCGACGTAGATGGGAAGATAAAAAAGGAGGAGGAGGAGGAGGAGGAGGAGGAGGAGTAAACAACAATGACGAAGGACGCAAGTGAGAAAAATAAAAAAATAATAATAAAAAAATAAAGAAAAATAAAATCAGAACAAACAAAAATAAAAAGAGAAAAAAACACAATACAAACAAAAACAAAACGAGAGAGAGAGAGAGAGAGAGAGAGAGAGAGAGAGAGAGAGAGAGAGAGAGAGAGAGAGAGAGAGAGAGAGAGAGAAAGGGACGGAAGAAGGGAGGGGAGAGGGATAGAGATAGGCAAGTAAGGAGAGGGAGAGGAGGCAGAGGCGGGAGAGGAGGGAGGGAGGGAGGGAGGGAGGGAGGGAGGGAGGGAGGGAGGGAGGGAGAGAGAGAGAGAGAGAGAGAGAGAGGTTTTGTAGGTCAGGGGGTCAGAATGCTGTATCTCCTCTTTGGCACCTTTCCAATAGGCTCTCTCTCGAATGGACGGACGGAGGTAAAGACGAGACTGGGAAAGAGAAAGGAGAGGCAGGCAGGGTGGGAGGGAGGGAGGGATGCAAGGAGTGGGAGGAAAGGAAGGTCGAGAGAGGGTGGGAGGGAGGGAGGGGAGGCAAGTGAGAGGAGAGATAACAGGGAAGGACGAAACGAAGAAGGAAATGTAAGGAAGGAGATGAGAGAGAGAGAGAGAGAGAGAGAGAGAGAGAGAGAGAGAGAGAGAGAGAGAGAGAGAGAGAGAGAGAGAGAGAGAGAGAGAGCAATGTAGTGCTTGAATCCCTATCGTTATTTAATCTCTCTCTCTCTCTCTCTCTCTCTCTCTCTCTCTCTCTCTCTCTCTCTCTCTCTCTCTCTCTCTCTCTCTCTCAACATGACATAAGCATAAATCGAAAACACAAATTTCTTTCGATACTGCCTCATTTGCATTCTCTCTCTCTCTCTCTCTCTCTCTCTCTCTCTCTCTCTCTCTCTCTCTCTCTCTCTCTCTCTCTCTCTCTCTCTCTCTCTCTCTGTCTTTCTGTCTGTCTAATTCGAAGTATTGGTTAAGTAACTTAGGACTCACTTTTCTCACTTCCCTTGACTTACTTCAGTGACCCACTAATAAATTTTTTTTTTTCAACATTTTTTCTCTTTTTTTCGAGTAGTGTTTTGTAAATGCAAGGAAATATAATGAGTTAAAGCCATGAGGTGAAGTGTTGATTTTTATGGCTGTACAAGTGTGTGTGTGTGTGTGTGTGTGTGTGTGTGTGTGTGTGTGTGTGTGTGTGTGTGTGTGTGTGTGTGTGTGTGTGTGTGTGTGTGTGTGTGTGTGTTTAAATGGACACGTTGTACAAGAAGGAATGCCTAAAAAGATATTTCTTTTATATCTTTCTTGTTTTTTTCTCTTTCTCCTTCTCCTCCCCCTTCTCCTTCTCCTCCTCCTCCTCCTCCTCCTCCTCCTCCTCCTCCTCCTCCTCCTCCTCCTATTTACACATTCTTTCTTATCCTTCTATCATCATCTCCCTTTCCTTTCCTCCACTCCTCTCATTCTCTCTCCCATTAGCTCCTTTCTCCCTTTCTTCCTCACACATCCTTCCTTTCCTCCTCCTCGACCTAAACTTTCCTCCACCTTCCAATCTCCTCCAACAAGTATGAAGCTGCTTGTTTCTCCTTTGTGTTCCTCTTCCTCCTCTTTTAACTCTCCCAATGCTTACGTAACCTTTTCTCCGTTTTCTGTTGCATATAAAGTCAAGTTCCAACCTCGTTTTCTAATTAGGACAGGCTATGACCCGCGCGCACAAAAAACGGAGGTAGTGTCCTAGATGAGAAGCGGAGACTGCAATAAATACAAAATACCGGGTCTACGTATATAGGAGTGTTTAATTTACTTTTACTCCCCTTGATAACTCGGGCACCACGTCGCGTTAGGTAATCTAATGAGAGATGCGAGATAATTAGGAGGTTTTGGGGCGAATTTATTACGTGTTGACCTATACCTGGCGTACTCCAAGGAACACGACGGGAGGGAGGAACGGCAGGGATGATAAATAAAAGAGGGAGACTTCTTAAGGGTCAGCTGGGCAGGTATTTCCGGTAGGGTGTTGTGTTTGATTAGCATGCTCCGCTGACCCCAAGCTTGCACAGGTATGCCGGGACAAGGTTCGTGCCCCTCTCATTCCCCTCTCCTTCTCCTGCCCCCTGCCTCAACCCCCCCCCCCATGGCTGCTTCTGTGTATGCCTGCCTGCCTGCCTGCCTGCCCCTCTCTCTCTCTCTCTCTCTCTCTCTCTCTCTCTCTCTCTCTCTCTCTCTCTCTCTCTCTCTCTTGTGTGTGCACCGCCCCATTATTCAAAGCACTTCTTATTCGCACATGCATGGTCACGCGCGTGTACACACACACACACACACACACACACACACACACACACACACACACACACACACACACACACACATTTTTTTTTTTGAAAGGGGTTGGATACCGCAGGAGGAGGAGGAGGAGGAAGAGGAGGAGGAGGAGGAGGAGGAGGAGGAGGAGGAGGAGGAGGAGGAGGAGGAGGAGGAGGAGGAGGAGGGTCAGTAGGTTAACGATGTTTTATTTTTGTACAAGTCACAATGTGCAGACGATAAAGAGGAAAAAATCGTAATCCTGACACCATGTTGTGTACCAGAGTGGCGCGGTGACACACACACACACACACACACACACACACACACACACACACACACACACACACACACACACACACACACACACAGTAAATATCGAACATGACTGACTCTTTCTCATTTATTATTGTTATTGTTATTATTATAATTATTATTATTATTATTATTATTATTATTATTATTATTATCATTATTATTATTATTGTTATTATAATTATCATCATCATCATCATCATCATCATCATCATCATCATTATGGTCATAAGTAAAATATAACAATAACAACAACAACAACAACTACTATTACTACTACTACTACTACTACTACCATTGGTGACGATAATAATGATAATTATATATTATAACAATAATAATAATAATAATAATAATAATAATAATAATAATAATAATAATAATGATAATAATAATACTATATTATTACTATTGTTATTATTATTATTATTATTATTATTATTATTATTATTATTATTATTATTGTTATAATATATAATTATCATTATTATCGTCACCAATGGTAGTAGTAGTAGTAGTAGTAGTAGTAGTAGTAGTAGTAGTAGTAGTAGTAGTAGTAGTAGTAGTTGAAGTAATAGTAATAAAAGTAGTAGTATTATCATTACTACTACTACTACTACTACCTACTACTATTACTACTACTGTTGCTACTACCACTACAACTACTACTATTATTATAACTTCTATTACCAATTCTACAACAATAACCACCATCACCATTACTACTACTACTAGTACTATCACCACCACCACCACCACCACCACCACCACACACCACTCACGCAGGCCATCACACTAACGCGAGAGGACAGAGGTGACAGTGGCAGCGGCGGGCAGGGGGCGGGGGACTAGGAGGGAGAAGAGACGGGCATAACTGGGACTAACTGGGAGGTGGCGGGGGTTGAATGAGGTCAGGGAGGCTGGCTGGTTAAGGGGGAGGGAGGGAGGATGTAGAATAGTGGTCCCAAGTCCTCCCAACGCCCTACTACCACTATTACTACCACTATTATTAACGATGTCACTGTTTTGTTCTCCTCCTCCTCCTTTTTCTCCCTCTCCAGGTGTACGTGTTACCTGGCCAAGTAATTTCTGCACCTTATTTTTTTTTTTTTTTTTTTTCTGGCAGGTATATTAATTAAGGTGGAATGTTCTGTGATAAGATTCTAACTTGATGAGATATTGTTATTTTTCTGTGGGTTTCGGAAGATTTATTTACTTTTGTTTATTTATTTTTTTATGGGTTTGTGTCTGTCTGTCTGTCTGTCTGTCTGTGTTTTCTCTGTCTATCTAAGTCTTGGT
Organism: Scylla paramamosain; assembly: GCF_035594125.1. Classification (NCBI taxonomy): domain Eukaryota; kingdom Metazoa; phylum Arthropoda; class Malacostraca; order Decapoda; family Portunidae; genus Scylla; species Scylla paramamosain. The sequence goes on along the minus strand of NC_087193.1, from coordinate 6,243,097 downwards.
TATCTTTTTCTTATATCTATGTGTGTGTATGTTGTTTTCTGTCCATTTTCTGTCTTTGTCCTTTTTTTTTGTGTCTATATTTCTGTCTACTTTTCTCTGTCCATTTTCTGTCTCTCTCGTTCTGTCCGTCTATTTTTTTCTCTATTTTTTTGTTTGTATTTTTTTATTGTCTATTTTTTTGTCTGGTTTTCTACGGTTAGGCCTATTTTTCTGTCTATTACTTCTATGGCTATGTCTATCTAATTTTCCTTGTCTTTCTATTTTTTCCTATGCCCATTTTTCGTTGTCCCTGTTTTTTTCTCTCTAAGTCTTTCTATTTATGTGTGTGTGTGTCTTTTACTCCGTCTATCTGATCTGTCTATTTGTATACTGTGTCTATTTTGCCTAATCTATATCTATAATTTTGTTTATTTCTACTTCACTGTCTATTTTTTTACAGCTGTCTTTTTGTTTCTATATTAATCTTACAATGTCTAGTATTTTTGTCTATAATATTAAGAACAGCAACCAAAAAAGACAAATTAATCTTTAGACAATGCTTTCTTTTTCATCTTCATCTTCATCATCATCATCATCATCATCATCAACATCTTTGTAATTTTTGTTGTTGTTGTTGTTGTTGTTGTTTGTAATCTTCATATGACAGAAGGAAATTTATCGTCTACATTTATTTTTCCCTCGGTTTATTTTTCATATGATAAATTCAAAGGCATTCATCTATTATATATTTTTCATATTGTTTTTTTTTCCCATGACAGACTAAACCACACTATTAATCTTAACCCTCTCATGTGTTTAGGCTTTTTTATTTCTTATCATTTCGAGTTAACAAATAATGGATACATATTTTTAGACCTATCACACGAAGAGAAAGAAAAGGATGTCAAAGAGAGAGAGAGAGAGAGAGAGAGAGA
>NC_087193.1:6224683-6237183 GCF_035594125.1 Scylla paramamosain | reverse complement strand
GATTCCGCTACAAACGAACGAACGAACGAACCTCTCACTCTCTTTGTTCACTTTCCTCTTCCTTTCACCCCTACCCCCCCGCACCCTCTCTCTCTCTCTCTCTCTCTCTCTCACGGTTTTCATCCCAAAATCTTGAGAGAGAGAGAGAGAGAGAGAGAGAGAGAGAGAGAGAGAGAGAGAGAGAGAGAGAGAGAGAGAGAGAGAGAGAGAGAGAGAGAGAGAACGCAACTGTTTATGATTTCCTGTTGCTGTTTTGCGATTCACAGCGGAGTAAAGGTGCATATGCTCTCTCTCTCTCTCTCTCTCTCTCTCTCTCTCTCTCTCTCTCTCTCTCTCTCTCTCTGCACGTTCCGGTTATATTTTTGTACGGTATGTCGTCTTTCTTTGGCATCGCTTTTGACAAGGTAACGTATATCTGTATTTCTGCATGTGCGGGAAAGAGAGACAGCTTGTTCGAGGGAGACTCAAGAAAATGGGTGAGTAATGTAGATGTAATAAATTGTAACTTTAATATAGTGTACTAAACTGTATCTCTTAAATCTTAACCCCCCCCCCCCCTCTCTCTCTCTCTCTCTCTCTCTCTCTCTCGGTATTATTCAATTATTTACATCATTTTCACTACCTAAGATTGGTCTTACATACAAGTGCAGCTGCAAGGACCCTGCACGTGGCGGTCTCTGTGTGACCAACATGCCAGTATCACAAGTTTCCCTATTATTTTGTGACTTCCTGTTGATTCTGCACTAACAATCTGATTGCTGAGTCTGTTATTGCTGTTGTTGCTGTTATTGTTGTTGTTGTTGTTGTTGTTATTATTGTTGTTGTTGTTAGCATTATTATCATTCATTTGTTAACATTATTTTCCCTCCATTCGCTCTCTTACATTTATCTCTATACCTCTTTTCTATCTCTACTTCTTTCTCTTCCATAGTATTTTTTTTTTTTATCAGTATTATTGAAACCTTTTAATGAAGCCTTAAATATTATTACTGACACGCGGCCTCTCTTTCCCCGGTGTGCAGGTACGTGACGCCGGACACGGGCCAGCGTAAATACACTTTCCGTGTCCCGATGGATAGGTGTGGGACAGGTGCCACCGAGGACGATGACACCACCGTCTCCAATGTAGTCATTTTCCAGATGGACCCCGATGTACAGGTGAGACTCGCACCTGTGTAACCCTCAGCCTTATCAAGTTTGGGCTGGTTACCAGAAGAATTATAACCAAAAGCCTCGGAGGCTCATGGACTTGATGGGATCCTTCCTATTGTTCTTTATAAATGTGCCTTCGTGCTTGCGCCTTGCTTGGTCACTCTTCACACTCTGTCCAGCAAACTTCCTGCTGGAAGTTTGCCTTCGTTCAGTCTGTTCCTAAAAAAGATGGCTGCTCTAATCCTTCAAACTACTGACCAATAAACCTTTATCTTATTTATTTTATCATTAATAAATTAATCTTATTTATTTATTTATTTTTTATTTATTTACTTATTTTTAAGATGCATGACCTTCACATCCAACCTGTGAAAATCTCAGGACGAAAATTAACTCAGGTTAGGACTGGAACGGGTTAGATTATGTCGAGTTGCTTAAGCAACGATCAAGAAAATAAATAAGTAGAATAAAACAAAATAATGATAAATATCTTGCTCTATCTCATTCGTTTTTTTTTTTTTTTTTTTTTTTTTTTTTTACTTTTGTCAATTTGCAGGAGGTTTGGGACACGGCTAAGCGGATCTCGTGCGTGTGGACCAACAAATACAAGAAGGCAGTGAACTTCGAGCCTCTGCAAGTGTCTATGCTGGATGTGGTTCAGACACGCTTCGAGGGGGAGGACGTCAAGTGTTGGATGGACATACAGAGAGGCACCTACCCAAACGTGAGAGAGCGCGCGCGCACACGAGAGAGAGAGAGAGAGAGAGAGGAGAGAGAGAGAGAGAGAGAGAGAGAGAGAGAGAGAGAGAGAGAGAGAGAGAGAGAGAGGAGAGAGAGAGGAGAGAGAGAGAGAGAGAGAGAGAGAGAGAGAGAGAGAGAGGAGAGAGAGAGAGAGAGAGAATATGACTTTGTGCCTTTAATATCTATCAATCCACCAATGAGATTCCATATTCCAGTAATCCAGGACGAAGATCATTCAAGTTCAGATTCCATGACTTTATTATTACGTTTCCTACTCAAAGCAAGAGTCAGCTTATTGGAAATGTCTTTCCCTTTCCTTCCCTTCCCTTCCTCTTTCACAGACGTATCCTATGGACGGTATCCTGCGCATCGGAGAGCAGCTTACCGTCATGGTTTACCTGAAGGACGAGAACCGCAAGCTGGACGTGGCCGTGAAGGACTGCTGGGCCTATGGAGAGCCAGACTTCGAGGACCCTGACACACCTAACCTGCAGCTCACAGGAGACGATGGATGTCCAATGTAGGTCTAGACCGACTCATTCCTTCAAACTGGTGCGATGGGACAGTCAAGGCCGACCAAAAATCACTAGGGTCTTGATCATTATCTTGGTCTGATTGATGATGTACTAGACTCACGGTAATCTAATGTCCTGTCAGGGGCTCAGGTTCGGTGGGTAAGATACAGATGATACGCACCTGACATGTCCAGTAACAAACCGCTGTTCCTCGTGGCCTTAGTTCTTACTTTCAATAACTACCTTTGCCCTGGTACAGTCTTTGAGGTGGAACCACGTTTTAACCACAAGTGGATGGAAGTTATTTTTCAAGTTTCCTATTCTTCATATATCATATATTCACCAATGTTGAACGAACCAATAAACGGTATTTTCTATGCCCTTAGCTACCCAAGAAAAAACGGAGAAAAAAATTCATGTTCAGACTAAAATCATTAACTCTGATAGCTTGCCACTCACAAACCTGAGTGGTAATGGATGCTAATAGACCACAATAGCATAAACTATCGCACGTCACCACTGTGGGCCCCCTTGAGCCCACCTCTCTATTTCTACACAGTGATGGCTACATTTTCCAGTTACTTCTTGATTCTTGATTCCTACGGTTATTTAAATCTAAGATGAGTGTCCATTTTGAATTCCATATTAAAAAGATAGAAATTCAATAGGAAAGTGTCCCCCACTCGAACAGTACTAACTTAGGTGAAGCTAAAAGAAAAGAAGTTAGTCAATGCAATCTGATAAGTGTCATTTTCTCCCTTCCACTTTCAAGACGTAAGAAACTCATGCATTTCTGGGCACGTACTTACGACACCTTCGACACTGGAGCGACTCTCATCACCTACACCAACATGTCGGCTTTCAAGTTCCCGGACCGAATGCAGGTCTTCCTCACCTGTAATGTGCAGGTAGGTCAAACACCACTCGTCTTGTCAAGCCACACAGAAACAAGGTCATTGAGAATTCCTGTTGCACCTATTGGATAGCAGCTGGAGTCTGTTCTATATTTAAGTGTAAGACATTGAAAAAAAAAATCACTTCAAGACCACTTAGTAGTACATGTGCATCTGCAAGAACTATAACACACACACACACACACACACACACACACACACACACACACCGCGTAGCGTAGTGTAGTGTTTAGCACGCTCGGCTCACAACCGAGAAGCCCCGTATTCGTCCCAGGCGCGGCGAGGCAAATGGGCGAGCCTCTTAATGTGTAGCCCCTGTTCACTTAACAGCAAGTAGGTATGGGATGTAACTCGAGGGGTTGTGGCCTCGCTGTCCCGTGTGTGGTGTGTGAGTGGTCTCAGTCCTACCCAAAGATCGGTCTGAGCTCTTTCCGTAGGATAATAGCTGAGTGGGTGACCAGCAGACGACCGTAGGTGAATGACACACACACACACACACACACACACACACACACACACACACACACACACACACACACACACACACACACATATATATATATATATATATATATATATATATATATATATATATATATATATATATATATATATATATATATATATATATATATATATATATATATATATATATATATATATATATATATATATATATTTGCTAAATCATTCATCCCCATAAATAATTAAGAAAAAGGGCTATTGCATCTCAAATGAAAATTATTTATAACACAACATCCATATCCCCAATAGATTTGCACCAACCGATGTGACGAGCGCTGCATCGCTGAACCGTCAGAGATAGTCACCTTCATAACACCGACAGAGATCAGCATAACAACACCACTCACCACCAGGCGACCACCACCACCACCACCACGCTGCACGCCAGGTTCAAAAGATCCCCGATGTTCACCAATCTGCAAGACAGGATCTCTTGATCCAAGATGTCAACCAGTCTGCAAACCAGGATCTACTGATCCAAGGTGTCCACCAGTCTGTTACCCAGGATCTACTGATCCACGATGTCCCAAACTTACATCGTCCACAACCACAACGCGCAGACCAATAACACCCTCTTCATGCAAGCCAGGATCTACTGATCCAAGGTGTCGTCCAGTTTGCTACCCAGGCTCCACTGATCCAAGGTGCTCCAAGACTACAACACCAAGACCAACAACACCATTCTCATGCAGGCCAGGTTCCCTTGATCCAAGATGTCCACCAAAATGCTACCCAGGCTCTACTGACCCAAGGTGTCCCAAAACTACAACACCAAGACCAACAACACCATTCTCGTGCAGGCCAGGATCAACTGATCCAAGGTGTCCTCCAGCCTGCTACCCAGGCTCTACAGATCCACGATGTCCCAAACCTACAACACCAAGACCAACAACACCATTCTCGTGCAGGCCAGGATCAACTGATCGAAGGTGTCCTCCTGCCTGCTACCCAGGCTCTACTGATCCACGGTGTCCCAAACCTACAACACCAAGACCAACAACACGCAGACCAACAACACCATTCACATGCAAGCCTGGCTCCACTGATCCAAGGTGTACTCCAGTCTGCTATCCAGGATCTCCTGATCGAAGGTGTCCCAAACCTACAACACCAAGACCAACAACACCATTCTCATGCAGGCCAGGATCAACTGATCGAAGATGTCCTCCTGATTGCTACCCAGGCTCTAAAGATCCACGATGTCCCAAACCTACAACACCAAGACCAACAACACCAAGACCAACAACACCATTCTCGTGCAGGCCAGGATCAACTGATCGAAGGTGTCCACCGAACTGCTACCCAGGATCTACTGATCCGAGATGTCCCAAGCCCACAACACCATTCTCCTGTAAGCCAGGATCAACTGATCGAAGATGTCCTCCTGACTGCTACCCAGGCTCTACTGATCCGAGGTGTCCCAAGCCTACAACACCAAGACCAACAACACCATTCTCGTGCAAACCTGGTTCTACTGATTCAAGGTGTCCTCCTGCCTGCTACCCAGGCTCTAAAGATCCACGATGTCCCAAACCTACAACACCAAAACCTACAACACCAAGACCAACAACACCATTCTCGTGCAGGCCAGGATCAACTGATCGAAGATGTCCTCCTGATTGCTACCCAGGCTCTAAAGATCCACGATGTCCCAAACCTACAACACCAAGACCAACAACACCATTCTCATGCAGGCCAGGATCAACTGATCCAAGGTGTCCTCCTGATTGCTACCCAGGCTCTACTGATCCACGGTGTCCCAAACCTACAACACCAAAACCTACAACACGCAGACCAACAACACCATTCTCATGCAAGCCTGGCTCCACTGATCCAAGGTGTACTCCAGTCTGCTATCCAGGATCTCCTGATCGAAGGTGTCCCAAACCTACAACACCAAGACCAACAACACCATTCTCGTGCAGGCCAGGATCAACTGATCGAAGGTGTCCTCCTGTTTGCTACCCAGGCTCTACAGATCCACGGTGTCCCAAACCTACAACACCAAGACCAACAACACCAAGACCAACAACACCATTCTCATGCAGGCCAGGATCAACTGATCCAAGGTGTCCTCCTGCCTGCTACCCAGGCTCTACAGATCCACGGTGTCCCAAACCTACAACACCAAGACCAACAACACGCAGACCAACAACACCATTCTCATGCAAGCCTGGCTCCACTGATCCAAGGTGTACTCCAGTCTGCTATCCAGGATCTCCTGATCGAAGATGTCCCAAACCTACAACACCAAGACCAACAACACCATTCTCATGCAGGCCAGGATCAACTGATCCAAGGTGTCCTCCAGCCTGCTACCCAGGCTCTAAAGATCCACGATGTCCCAAACCTACAACACCAAGACCAACAACACCATTCTCATGCAGGCCAGGATCAACTGATCGAAGATGTCCTCCTGACTGCTACCCAGGCTCTACTGATCCGAGGTGTCCCAAACCTACAACACCAAGACCAACAACACCATTTTCGTGCAAACCTGGTTCTACTGATTCAAGGTGTCCTCCTGTCTGCTACCCAGGCTCTAAAGATCCACGATGTCCCAAACCTACAACACCAAGACCAACAACACCATTCTCCTGTAAACCAGGATCAACTGATCGAAGATGTCCTCCTGACTGCTACCCAGGCTCTACTGATCCGAGGTGTCCCAAACCTACAACACCAAGACCAACAACACCATTTTCGTGCAAACCTGGTTCTACTGATTCAAGGTGTCCTCCTGTCTGCTACCCAGGCTCTAAAGATCCACGATGTCCCAAACCTACAACACCAAGACCAACAACACCATTCTCATGCAGGCCCGGATCAACTGATCGAAGATGTCCTCCTGACTGCTACCCAGGCTCTACTGATCCGAGGTGTCCCAAACCTACAACACCAAGACCAACAACACCATTTTCGTGCAAACCTGGTTCTACTGATTCAAGGTGTCCTCCTGTCTGCTACCCAGGCTCTAAAGATCCACGATGTCCCAAACCTACAACACCAAGACCAACAACACCATTCTCATGCAGGCCAGGATCAACTGATCGAAGGTGTCCTCCTGTCTGCTACCCAGGTTCTAAAGATCCACGATGTCCCAAACCTACAACACCAAGACCAACAACACCAAGACCAACAACACCATTCTCATGCAGGCCAGGATCAACTGATCCAAGGTGTCCTCCTGCCTGCTACCCAGGCTCTACTGATCCACGGTGTCCCAAACCTACAACACCAAGACCAACAACACGCAGACCAACAACACCATTCACATGCAAGCCTGGCTCCACTGATCCAAGGTGTACTCCAGTCTGCTATCCAGGATCTCCTGATCGAAGGTGTCCCAAACCTACAACACCAAGACCAACAACACCATTCTCGTGCAGGCCAGGATCAACTGATCCAAGGTGTCCTCCTGCCTGCTACCCAGGCTCTACAGATCCACGGTGTCCCAAACCTACAACACCAAGACCAACAACACCATTCTCATGCAGACCAGGATCAACTGATCGAAGGTGTCCTCCTGATTGCTACCCAGGCTCTACAGATCCACGGTGTCCCAAACCTACAACACCAAGACCAACAACACCAAGACCAACAACACCATTCTCATGCAGGCCAGGATCAACTGATCGAAGATGTCCTCCTGATTGCTACCCAGGCTCTACAGATCCACGGTGTCCCAAACCTACAACACCAAGACCAACAACACCATTCTCGTGCAGGCCAGGATCAACTGATCCAAGGTGTCCTCCTGTCTGCTACCCAGGTTCTAAAGATCCACGATGTCCCAAACCTACAACACCAAGACCAACAACACCAAGACCAACAACACCATTCTCGTGCAGGCCAGGATCAACTGATCGAAGGTGTCCTCCTGTTTGCTACCCAGGCTCTAAAGACCCACGATGTCCCAAACCTACAACACCAAGACCAACAACACCATTCTCATGCAGACCAGGATCAACTGATCGAAGGTGTCCTCCTGATTGCTACCCAGGCTCTAAAGACCCACGATGTCCCAAACCTACAACGCCAAGACCAACAACACCAAGACCAACAACACCATTCTCATGCAGGCCAGGATCAACTGATCGAAGATGTCGTCCAATCTGCTTCCCAGACTCTACAGATCCACGATGTCCCAAACCTACAACACCAAGACCAACAACACCATTCTCGTGCAGGCCAGGATCAACTGATAAAAGATGTCCACCGAACTGCTATCCGGGGTCTACTGATCCAAGGTGCCCGAAGCCTACAACACCTAGAACAACAACACCATTCTCGTGCAAACCAGGCTCCTCTGATCCAAGATGTCCTCCAGTCTGCTACCCAGACTCTGCGGATCCAAGGTGTCCCAAGCCTACAACACCAAGAACGACAACACGCAGACCAACAACACAATTCACATGTAAACCAGGCTCCTCTGATCCAAGGTGCCCTCCAGTCTGTTACCCCAGGCTCTAAAGATCCACGGTGTCCCAAACCTACAACACCAAGAACCACAACACGCAGACCAACAACACCATTCTCGTGCAAACCAGGCTCTACCGATCCAAAGTGCCCTCCAGTATGCTACTCAGGCTCTACTGATCCAAGGTGTCCCAATACCTACAACACCAACACCAACAACACCATTCTCGTGCAAACCTGGTTCTACTGATTCAAGGTGTCCTCCAATCTGCTACCCAGGCTCTAAAGATCCACGATGTCCCAAACCTACAACACCAAGACCAACAACACCATTCTCGTGCAGGCCAGGATCAACTGATCGAAGGTGTCCTCCTGTCTGCTACCCAGGCTCTACAGATCCACGATGTCCCAAACCTACAACACCAAGACCAACAACACCATTCTCCGTGCAGGCCAGGATCAACTGATCCAAGGTGTCCTCCTGCCTGCTACCCAGGCTCTACTGATCCACGATGTCCCAAACCTACAACACCAAGACCAACAACACGCAGACCAACAACACCATTCACATGCAAGCCTGGCTCCACTGATCCAAGGTGTACTCCAGTCTGCTATCCAGGATCTCCTGATCGAAGATGTCCCAAACCTACAACACCAAGACCAACAACACCATTCTCATGCAGGCCAGGATCAACTGATCCAAGGTGTCCTCCAGCCTGCTACCCAGGCTCTAAAGATCCACGATGTCCCAAACCTACAACACCAAGACCAACAACACCATTCTCATGCAGGCCAGGATCAACTGATCCAAGGTGTCCTCCTGATTGCTACCCAGGCTCTAAAGATCCACGATGTCCCAAACCTACAACACCAAGACCAACAACACCATTCTCATGCAGGCCAGGATCAACTGATCCAAGGTGTCCTCCTGATTGCTACCCAGGCTCTAAAGATCCACGGTGTCCCAAACCTACAACACCAAGACCAACAACACGCAGACCAACAACACCATTCTCATGCAAGCCTGGCTCCACTGATCCAAGGTGTACCCCAGTCTGCTATCCAGGATCAACTGATCGAAGGTGTCCCAAACCTACAACACCAAGACCAACAACACCATTCTCGTGCAGGCCAGGATCAACTGATCGAAGATGTCGTCCAATCTGCTTCCCAGACTCTACAGATCCACGGTGTCCCAAACCTACAACACCAAGACCAACAACACGCAGACCAACAACACCATTCTCATGCAGGCCAGGATCAACTGATCCAAGGTGTCCTCCTGTCTGCTACCCAGGCTCTACAGATCCACGGTGTCCCAAACCTACAACACCAAGACCAACAACACGCAGACCAACAACACCATTCTCATGCAGGCCAGGATCAACTGATCCAAGGTGTCCTCCTGTCTGCTACCCAGGCTCTACAGATCCACGGTGTCCCAAACCTACAACACCAAGACCAACAACACGCAGACCAACAACACCATTCTCATGCAGGGCCAGGATCAGACTGATCCAAGGTGTCCTCCTGTCTGCTACCCAGGCTCTACAGATCCACGGTGTCCCGAACCTACAACAAGACCATCTACCACAACAAGTAGACCAACAACCACTATTCACATGCAAGCCTGGCTCTACTGATCCAAGATGTCGTCCAGTCTGTTATCCAGGCTCTATTGATCCAAGGTGTCCCAAGTCTACAACACCGAAACCAACAACACCAAGAACCACAACAACTACACCAACAACACAATTCACATGCAAGCCTGGCTCTACTGATCCAAGGGTGTCGTCCAGTCTGTTACCCAGGCTCTACTGATCCAAGGTGTCCCACGTCTACAACACCAAGAACCACAACAGCTAGACCAACAACTCGATTCACATGCAAGCCCGGCTCTACCGATCCAAGGTGTCCTCCAGTCTGTTACCCAGGCTCTACAGATCCAAGGTGTCCAAGGACTACAACACCAAGAACAACAACACAGAGACCAACAACATCACCAACCACGTATGTCCCTGATGGTTCTAGAACCAGCACGAAAACGAAACCTGGTGATGACTTCCACGCTGAGGACGCTGATCCCCGCTACCATGCCTTCCACTCCTGTACGTGACACCTGTGTTCCAGTTATGAGGCATACCCTTCCTGCATGTTAATCTTTGCATTCCTATAAAGAGAAATGTGATTATTACATTGCTAAATAATCAATCTGTGTTTTCTGTAACTCTATATAGACAATACGAGAATAAGATGCAACATGACCGTTGTATAGTAGTTTTTTATTTCTATTTCTTTCAGGGCTTTATCTGCCTCCTCCTCGTCCTCGTAGCCACGCTGGACGTCGCCGTCGCGCCATTGGGCCAAGGCAAGAGCATGACAGTGAACCTTGGTGTACAGCAGTTAGTGACTGGACCTGGAAAGACCTCACGTGCTATATCTATTGATATTGAAGGGGACAATCTCCTGGTGGAACTGGAGGAGGCCGGCCGGATGGTATTGCCCATGAAAGACGCTACACCGAAGGTGGAGGAAGTAGAATTGGACTACGGCACCGACACCAAGATTGATGTCAAGGATGAATCTCTTACCATGGTTGAGGAGGATAACTCCAGAAAGCCATCGGGCAAAGCGGTTCGCATTTGTAAAGGAAGACCAGTCAACAGTAATGTCCAGCTACGGCATGCTCTTCCTGGTACTGGGGGTGACCGCGGCACTAGTGGGCGCTGCTGTTGCTGTGCGTGCCACCCTCGCTCGAAGTAGGAGGAAAAGTGAAGTAATTTCTTATGCTTAACATAAATTTGGTGTGCACTGGTGAACATTCCGTCCCTTGATTATCCGAACTTGCATAAGCAAAACAGTCCACTGCGAGTCATGCAACAAAGTTTGTTGTATTAACTGTCAGCAAGTCTGAAGAAAAATATAATTACAGTATTTTTTATAGAACAAAAATTTGTATTAATAAATGCAATGTATCACATGCCATGTCAGCAACATTCAGCGGCGGTCTCTGAGCTGGCTCGGAGTCCCTCAATGCTGGAACTCCACCTTTCCTTGCAGCCCTGTCCCTTCCTGCCAGTCCTTCACCCTTCCCGCAGACCCGATCTACCCAAACTATTAAACCATCTCAAACTTATAAACTCATCTACCCCTACGCCAGGAGCTACACAACTAAACATACCACAAGAATCGAAATTCCCACAAACAAAACTTTCTCCCTTATCCCGTCCCTCGAGGCACACTCTGAGCCTCTCCCGGCAGCCGGCTGCCGAACAAAGCGGGATTGGCAGTCGCGCAGCGGACAAGACCTAGGTCATTGACTACCCCCTTGGTGGTCATCGGAGTCAATGTGACCCAAATGTCTTTCTCTCCTAACAACACAGCTTTCTATAATGTAAAGTCACCCTGACAGTAGAGGCTCAAATGACCCATCTCAGATACTATTTCCTTTTTTCCTACCCTTTTCGTTTTCTCCTCCTTCCTCTTCTCTCTCTCTCTCCTCTCTCTCTCTCTCTCTCTCCTCTCTCTCTCTCTCTCTCTCTCTCTCTCTCTCTCTCTCTCTCTCTCCTCTCTCTCTCTCTCTCTCTCTCTCTCTCTCTCTCTCTCTCTCTCTCTCTTCCCCCACTTCTGAGCCGTAGCTAATTCCCTGTTCTATCTCCTCTTCTTCCTCTGCTCTAGCCATCCCTACCGCGACTAGTTTGGACTGAAAACTGAAAGGTGCGCCTCTCAGTCCTTAGTTAATTAAGGGGTAACGAGTGGGGTTAATTCATTGTCCTTATATAGTCAATGAAGCTTCTTTTCTTTTGATTTTTGTTTACGCCATTGTTTACACGAGTCTACTGTGATGTCATGAATGGGGCGTGATTCTCTAGATAAGGATTATGGTGTTATTTGCGTCATTAGGTTAAAAATCAAAGGTTTATTTTTCTCTCTATCCATTGTTGTTTGGTAACTTTTGTGTATTTTTTCTATGTTTGAAATAAATCTGAGTATGTATACCAATTTTTCTCTCTTTCTATCTACACCTAGACTAACTAGAGAATCAAATATTTTAATATACGGATATATAAATATCATTATCAAATTAAATATTACCCATCACATTAGATGTATAAAAAATAACTGTCATGAAAACTAGCACAAAATCTAGAATAAGTAACATCATCATCATCATTAACAACAAGAAAAACAACAACAACAATAACAATAAATATAAAAGAGGATGAAAATGTGG
>NC_087193.1:6204683-6219683 GCF_035594125.1 Scylla paramamosain | reverse complement strand
CTCTCTCTCTCAGCAAATTATAAGTATGAGCAAGACTTTTTTGTACCTGATCCAACAAGTGAAAAAAAAAAAGTGAGAATAGACAAGATTTCATCAAAATAATCTAAATATTTTACGTACATAAGTTTTCAGTCTGAGGAAAATAATAATAACAAAGAAAACATGAAAAGAAAAAATAAATACATAAACTAATAATATAAAAAAAAACCGTAAAGAAATTGAAAATAATTATAGACATTTACTAATTAATTTACACCTGGCTACTAAAATTACACACAGTTAATTAATTCATTCTTTAATTTAACCATTTTCATTATTGAGGCATTTTCTTTAATTTACTCATTTCATTTTTCTATTTTTTTCCCCAAGCATTTTTTTTGTTTTGTTTTGTTTTTGTGTTCATTTCTCCCTTTCTCCTCTCCGTTATTGCAATTCCTTCTTCCCTCACGTTCATCAATTATTTCCTGTCTTACCTCATCCTTCCCTTTCTCTTCTCATTTCATCATCATCTGCTTCTCATTATTCCCTCATTTACTGCTTTGTTCTTCATTTCACCCTTTAATCTTTGTTCCCTTATTCTTTTTTTTCATCCCTTCACTTTCATTCCTCAAATTTATTCTTCTTTCAATCTCTTTCTCCTTCCTTCCTTTCTCCCTGTTCCTCTCTTCCCGTATTCCATTTCTCATTATCTCTTTCTCTTCCCTTTCTTCTTTTCCCTCTATTTTTTTCTATTCATTTCATTTATCCTTATTCTTCCATCACTTATTTTCCTTCTCTCATTCCTTCCTTCCTTCCTTCCATCACCTCTGTAAGTTCTTTTCATTCCATTATTATCGTCTTCTATTCCCTCCTTCTCTCATTCCATCATTTTCTTTCCCTTCCACACTTCTCTCCATTCCTCCACTATCATCTGTATTCTTCCCTCCCTCTTTCCTCCAATAATTTTCATTTCCTTCACCTATCCTCTCCTATCTTCTTTTCCTCCTTCCTTCTCCCATTCACTTTGCTCTTTCCCTTCCTCAAGTTATCATTATCATCCTTCTTTTCCCTCTCCCCTCTATCTCTCCTCCAATCACTTTCATTTCCTCCACTTCTCCTCTTTCATCCCCTTCCCTTCCTTCTTTGCAATCACTTTCCTCTAAACCTTTCCTCCTATCACTATTATCCTCCTCTCTTCCTCTCTCTCTCCTCCAGTTACTTTCATTTCCTCCATCTCTCCCTTTTCTATCATCTTCCCTTCCCCTCCTTCCTGCACTTAGCTCTTTCTCTCTACCTTTCTCAACCCATCACTAGCACCTCTCCCACTCCTCCCTCACTCCTGACGAAGCGGGCGCCCTTGAAATGCTGGTCACCCCGCTGGAGGCAAGATAATGCCCAATAGACTCCAGTTTTTGTTGAGGGACATCCGGGCTGACCCTTGACCCATGTTGACCTTACGTGGACCAGGTTTTCCTAGTGATCTCTCCCCTAGTTATGCCTCATACAAGGTAAAACTAACAAGGCGGGAAGAATCTTGAGGCCTTTATGTTAAGAATGAGGATCTGTCTGTATATCTAAGGCCTGTATTTTGAACAGGCTTGCTCTCTCACCATGGCTATTTTCAAAGGCCACAGAGATGATCAGGCGGGTTCTCAAGAGCGCTTCTCCAGTTGATAATGTTGAAATCTTGTTAATCTACCACTCAAAGCGTAAAAATGCCCTTAAAAATCCCTGTAACTTCAACTAGAAAGTCAGGTAAGATTCCCCCTTTCAGTAAAATTATTAATAGTAAGTGGAAAAAAGCTAATTTCTTGGTAGTTTAAAATTCAAGCAGGTTATAAGAGTCTCCCACATCTAAATCTCACATAGAAAACGAGCTGCTAAGAAAATGGGATGAGAAAGTTCGATTTCTTTTCATTTTCTTTACCCATTTTCTTTTTCGTTGAGTGAAAATGGTGATGGACATGTAGCAGCAGCAGCTCCTCCTCCTCCTCCTCCTCCTCCTCCTCCTCCTCTTCCTCGTAATGGATAAGGTGGAGAGACGCAGGAAAGGAGGAAGAGGAAGAATTAGAGAAAGAAGGAAGAGAGAGAAAACAATATTAAAGTCACGAAGACGAATAAAAAAATACGTCTCTCTCTCTCTCTCTCTCTCTCTCTCTCTCTCTCTCTCTCTCTCTCTCTCTCTCTACTATTTTGAATAATTTCTCAGTTGCACTTATACTGAAGGATGGAGGGAAGGAGGAGAGGAGGAGACAAAAAAAAAAAAAAAAAGAGGGACAGGCGGGAAGAAGGGAGAGAGGGAGGGGCAGAGAAGCAAGGTGAGGAAGAGGAGGGAAGGAGAGAGAAGGAAGGGAATGAAGGGAAGGTGAAAAAGAAGATATCAAATTCAGGTTCTTGTTTCTTTGTTTCTTTTTTTTATGTAACCTTCCTTCTTCCTTCCTTCCTTCCTTCTTTCCTTCCTTCATTCCCTCCCTCTTATCCTTCCTCCCTCCTTATCCTTCCCTTTGTTTTCCTTTTCAACTTAACACGAGAGAGAGAGAGAGAGAGAGAGAGAGAGAGAGAGAGAGAGAAGAGAGAGAGAGAGAGAGAGAGAGAGAGAGAGAGAGAGAGAGAGAGAGAGAGATATTCCTCCTCTATCAATGGGGTCACGGCTGCCAAGATTAAACGATGAGGAAAAGACAACAAAATAATATATGAACAAAAGACAAAATGAACTAACGAAGAAAATGCAGTTGAGTTTAAATAAAAGGATAGATAAACGGATATAAGCCAGCTAATAAATAAATAGGATTGCGAAAGCTGTGATGTATGATGCACTTAAACAAACAAACAAACAAACAAACAAACACTGCCAACAGCTCACCTAACTTCCTAGCAAACAAACAGACAGGCGAACAAACATTGGCAAGCCACATCACATTAGAAAGAAAAAATTAGTAAATAAATAAATTAAAACTAAACACACACACACACACACACACACTCACACACACACACACACACACACACACACACACACACACACACACAAATCAAGCAAACTGACAAACAAACACACAAACAAGCCAGCAACGACGAGCCACAACATATTAAACAGACTGAAAATACAACAGCCATTGGATCATAAAACATAATTCAGTCAAGCACATAAACAAAACAGATACTTCAGTCAAGCTAGCAAGCGAACAAACAAACAAACAAACAAACAGTGATACGTCCTCGCCACAGTACACAATGTAAAAGTAAAACCAATTAAATCACACACACACAAAAAAAAACACACACAAAAATCAAAGTTAAACATAAACCGTGCCAAAAAATATACATTAAACTGAATTATTATAGGTAAAAAACTGTAAATGTTAATAACTATAATCACTACATTTAATTTAAACAGCCATTTACTGCATTAAAATCCGGCACAAAACACTCAGTCATGTTTAATTTACTAGCAGGCTATTACCAGTATAAACTTGTCTTCCGGCACGTTAAAAGCCACAAGTCACCCTTAAAAAAATGTTCATACCGCTAAGGTTATTTTTTGTTCGTTTTTTTTTTTTCGTTTTTCTATCAAGGTCATTTTAGAGATGTTTAGTAAAAGCGACCTTGGATGTGGTACTTTGTGCTACTCAGCTGCTATGCGTGACTGCCTCTCTCTCTCTCTCTCTCTCTCTCTCTCTCTCTCTCTCTGCTTCGTACTGGTCATATTTCCAAGGTTTTATTAAATTTGTTTGGTCCTAAACTTTCACGAGTTAAGTCTTCCCTCACCGTTACCAACTAAAGCAATAAAAGTGTGGAGAAAATTACTGGTATTACAATTCTCTCTCTTTTTAAAAACCCTCACGAAACATTTACACTCCAACACTTCAAAAAACAACAGTAACAAAGCTAAAACAAATAATTACAATATTACTACCCAAACATCTAACATGGGCGTCCCTTACCCAGCCTAGCCACTCACCCTTACTTCATTAAACACCAATAATTCCTTTCCCTCTCAACATACAGCAATAAGAGTAAGTCTGCAGCTACCTTAATGATCCAGGTTCCTCCTCGCAGCGTCTCGTCCTCGGGCATTGCTTCAAACACACTGCACAAGGGAAAAATTTAAGGGGTGGTACGTTTGTTTTCACTCGGACTTGCGCCGAGTTGAGTTGATGGTTGGGAGTGGTGTCTTTGAAACGGTACTTATGACGCATCCTTTTTCACTGTTTTGGTCTTCTTTTCTTCTTTTTTGTTTCCTTTTCCTTTTTCTTATTATCCAGAATTTATGCTTTATTTATTTTCAAACGGTTATAACCCTATAATGTCCTCTTCTTATCTATATAGTTGCTGCAAATCTTAAAGTTTTCCTTCTTTCTCCCTGGTATTCAGGGTACCATAACAGAAAACGTCTCAGATTTCATATTCTGCTCCACACATATCACACGTTGTTGTTTTATTATTAAATTTATTTATGTCATTCACTTTTAGGGAGTCTGTCCAGCTTGCGCCTTACTCACGTGGAAAAGTTATAGGTTTGTTTATTTATTTATTTATTTATTTGAGTTACTGGTTCTCATAACTTGTCTAGAATGTCTTTTATTTTTTTTTTTGTATGTGTTTTTTTTTTTTTCCTATTCACCGAAGTAGATTAGTGAATATGTGTATGTTTGTGTATTATAACTGGATGTAGTCGTGTTTTGGTTTTATCGTGATCTTTGATTGATGTTCTTTTTTGTTTTTCGTGACATAGTTTCCAGTCTCCTACATGTTTATAAATTTTAATTGGTTTTGTGATACAAATTTTGACTTCTACAGAACAATAAAGAAATAAACATAAAAGTAGTATTATTCTTCTACCAGATGCTGCCTCAACCTTCCAACTCCCTAGCCTAGGCTTGTGTTTAAGACTTTTTGGCGTTCTACCTCGCCATCTCTCAACAACCAGTAGTGGAAGTTGTTGAGGCTTTCAAGGATACTTTCATGATTGCAGTGATAGTCTAACAAGTATTCTACACCATCAACAGGCAAAATACCCATGAGAACTTTCCCGCGATCACCTCCGTGGCCTCTGCGGTGATATGGGAAGGAAGCGTTTAATTAAGCCTTTTCACTGCCGGGGTCATCCTCCGTTGACCTTCATAGCACTGGGAACTGTTTGCACGGAGACACCGAGGAGAGAGAGAAAAAAAAAAAAAAACAGGAAGACGCGATAAAAAAAAACTAGAAAAAAAAGATAAATAAATAAAAAATGCAATGACCAGAAAGAGAGAGAGGTGGAGAGACTACATTTTCATTCACAATTATGGGATGACTACACGAAATAAAAAAGAAAGGGAGAAAAAAAAAAAAAAAACCCTCATGAAGAATTATCTTATCAAAGTGACAGACACACAGAGAGATAGACAAGAAACATTAACCTCGCCTCACCTTGCTTACTATTAAAAAAAAAAAAAAGAGGGAGAGAGAGATAGAGAGAGAGAGAGAGACAAAGAAACGACGTAAAAACAAAATCTTATTTATACATGCAACAAAATCTTAACACTCGGAATCTCTTTGGGAATGATGCATGGTGTGAGGGTGTGTGTGTTTGTGTGTGTGTGTGTGTGTGTGTGTGTGTGTGTGTGTGTGTGTGTGTGTGTGTGTGTGTGTCCGGAGGGAGCCTTGACCCCCTCTTGACCCGGACTAGGAGGCCCTTTCCAGTATGTTATGAAGAGTTGGGAGAGGACTGGGAGGTACTGGAAGAGGCTGTGAGGTACTGGAAGAGGCTGGGAGGTACTGAGAGAGGCTGGGGAGGTGCTAAGAAAGACTAGGAAAGACTGGAAGGGACTAAAAGAGACTTAAAAGAGAGGATGATAGAGACAGGGAAAGGCTGGGAGGAACTGGGAGAGACTGGGAGACCAAGAGACACTGAAAGATTATTTTAGTTACTGAAAAAGACTGGAAAAAGGGTAGAGGAAACTGGGCGAGACTGAGAGACTGAGAGACTACGTAGAAATGACTGAGAGAGACTGAGAAAGATTAAGAGAGGCTGGAAGACACAGGGAGAGACTGGAAGCAACTGGAACTGGTTGGCTGAGACTGGGAGAGGCTGGAAGAGGCTGGAAGAAGTAAACAAATGCTGAAGAATGTTGGAAAAAAATAAAATAAAAAAAAAAGATAAAAAAAAAAACGGAAAATTGACGTGTTGAGATGACTGAAAGTGCTAAAAGTGTTATTAGACTCCCTTAAGATGCTTAGGTTAGGTTAAGGAATGCTAGTTAAGTGCTTATTGCTAGTATATCTTTCGTAGTGCTAGATGAAGTGCTGGTGAATCCGAGAGAGGTGCAGCAGGGGGGGGAAGTGAAGGGGCTGACTGATGAGTGAAAGGGATGGGTGATGAGACTGTAATGGTATGTTGGGTAATGGGCTGGGTACGTGATAAGGAGAGAGAGAGAGAGAGAGAGAGAGAGAGAGAGAGAGAGAGAGAGAGAGAGAGAGAGAGAGAGAGTACTGGTGTTCATATTCTATTTGTGTGTTTCTCTCTCTCTCTCTCTCTCTCTCTCTCTCTCTCTCTCTCTCTCTCTCTCTCTTCTCTCTGTCGGGGAATTCCTGACACAAAGTAACTTAACCTTGACTGACCGTGTGTGTGTGTGTGTGTGTGTGTGTGTGTGTGTGTCCCTCATAACTGTACATTTTAACCGCCAGAAGGGATAATTTGAGATAATAAAGAATAAATTACCTCAGTCTCCCCCGTTAGGTTAATTAGAAAACGGGTATTTTTTAGGGTTTGGTATAATATAGTACTCGAGCTGTTTACGGCCTACGTTTTCTGTTTAGTCTGAGAAAATGGGACTTGTTTATCTTCAGCATCATAAAATTGAAGATATATGACTTTATTTCTTTCACTTTCTTCTTCATTCTCTTTCTCTTCTTATTTTCGTCTTGCCTTTCTTCGTCTTTCTTCTTCTTTTTCATCTTTATTCACTTTTTCTTCTTAAGTGTAGAATCCTTGTTAAACTGGTAGTAGAATTAACATATATTTAAAGAAAACAACCTTGAGAAACCACGAAAGGCTTCACTAGAGACTGTAAAAATGAAAAATCCTCGTTAAACTATCACTGGAACTACGAAATCCCTCTTTGAAAACCATGATAACTTCCAATACAGCCAGTTAAAAAATTGTAGAATCCTTGTCAAACTATCACTATAAATATAAACACACCCTTCAAAAAAAATTAAACACTTCCCGCAGCATGTTCAACAGCACCAGTAGCGAAAAGACGACTCATGTTTAAAAAATGCGGACAGGAATTTTCACATATATTATACCAGTAAGCATACCTTGAAATGCCGCGGTGTCAGATACTGTACTTTAAGTAGGTATATTTCATACAGGGACTGCCACGTGTAAGCCTGGTCGCTTTTTGCAGCTTCCCTTATTTCTTATGTTCTTATGTTCTTATGTACTTCACTTCCATTGTTTTCATCACTCAATCATGTCCCGTCAACACCTGTCCGACGTGAAACTGAGGATGATGCACACACACACGCACACACACACACACACGATCTCTCTTTCTCTAATCGCCATTCACCAAACATCTTGCTTTATTCTATCAATTTCTCAATTCCTTCTTTCCCCTTCCTTCCTTCACCGTTTACCTGTGGACTCATCACGGTTCCTTAGGGTGAATTATACAAGGTCTTGGATATCTTGATAGGTACGTAAAGTAATGAGGAAGTTTCTGTTGTTCTCGTTGTTCTCTGAGTATTCTTCACAACCTTACCTGTATGTAACAATGATGGTCAAAGAATAAGATGATGCTATTGAATGGTAATGGTGGTGGTAGTAGTAGTAAAAATAGTAGTAGTAGTAGTGGTAGAAAACAACAAAAACAATAATAATAATAAAAATGACAACAACAACAACAAAAACAACAAAAACACCAACAATATCCACTTCACAATACAGGTAACAATAAAGATTACATTCAAAACAATACCTCCCCTCAGAAAAAAAAGAAGAAAAAAAGAAGAAAAGTAAAGAAAATACTCTCTGTAACTTTATCTTAAGAGGGAAACCAACCCACAGATCACGCCGCAGGTCAAAAAAGGTCACGAAAGGTCAAGAAGTACTGAGGCTGAAGAGGGAAAGGTGGATGAAGAGAGAGAGAGAGAGAGAGAGAGAGAGAGAGAAGGAGAGAGAGAGAGAGAGAGAGAGAGGAGAGAGGAGAGAGAGAGAGAGAGAGAGAGGGGCACTTGGAGCAAGAAATGAAAGGGAAGAAAAAGGAGAAGCAGCAGGAAAGAGGTTTTGAGGAGGAAGGAAGGTCAGGTGGACAAAGGGAGGGAATGGAGAGGTGGAGGAAAGAGTGGGAGGAAAGGGAGAGAGGGAGTGATAGAGGATGGAGAGAAGGGGGGGTGGTGGAGGGGGTAGAGATAAGGAAGGAAGGAGGAAAGGGAGGCTGGAACGTTGAAAGGAAAAAGTTGTTAGCATAATTATTAACTCATTATGGAGAGAGGAGAGAGAGAGAGAGAGAGAGAGAGAGAGAGAGAGAGAGAGAGAGAGAGAGAGAGAGAGAGAGAGAGAGAGAGAGAGGAGAGAGAGAGAGAGAGAGGTTGTTCGCATCTCTCTTTACTTGTGTAATGGGAGTCAGCGTTGTTGTTGTTGCTGTTGTTGTTGAAAATGACATTCTTCTCCTTTGCTGCTGCTGCTGTTGTCGTTGTTGTTGTTGTTGTTGTCGTTGTTGTTGTTGTTATTATTATCTGTATCATTTCTCTTATTCTCCTTGTTCTTCTTCGTCATCACCATTTTTCTTTCAGTAACTATGGTTTTAGAAGTAGCACACACACACACACACACACACACACACACACACACACACACACACACACACACACACACACACACACACACACACACACAGCAAGGCAACAATTCAAACACATAACAATATATATTTTTTTCACCTCCTTTATAAAGTTTATAAACAAATATAAATCCTCTTCCTTCTGTAATGACTCATGCACGCATCCTATTGGCCGAGCTTGATGACGTCACCACTTACGTCACTGCCAATCGCGGGGCCTTCCCTGCGTCACGTGACCATCGCGCAGCCAATCACTTGTCACCAGCAAACGTTCAAACGCTCAGGGAACGTCCACTCCACACTATTTCCAAGAACGTAAATTGTATGTAGTTTAACTTTAAACTCTGTCAATTAACAAACAACATACTCTCTTTATTATAATATATATATTTATATCTTTATAACACATATATTTATTATCATTTCAAGTATTTTCCGGTTTATTTCTTAATTTTCAATACGTTAACGTAATTCATATTTATTATTACTATTATTATTATTATTTCCACATATATATTCATTTTCTTCTATAATGAGTCTCAGTGATATAAGTAACACTTCAGGGATAAAAAAATCTTGGCGGCCTTGGAGGGGGACCCAAAAAATTAGGCCTCCTCTCCTCGTATTTTGATTTCCTGGTAATTTTTTTTTTATCGTAATTTTTTTTTTATTTATGAATTTTACTTTCACGTAGAAGACACAGTTAAGAAATAGCAACATGACTTTTGTTCTTGTAGGAATATCATATCTTGGGAGTATTTTTATTAATCTTTTAGTTTACTTGCGATCCCGTGGAGGGGAGGGAGGGGAGGGAGGGAGGGATAGGGAGGGGGAAAGGGGGAGGGGGAAGGGGGATAGATGAGGTTTGGTCGGTGTTTGAGCAAATTTCAAAGTTCATTATTCATTTGTTTTCATTTCTCTTTTCATGTTAGGCTTTTTTTTTTTTTTGAGCAAGTTGGAAATTTGATTATTCATCCACCTGATTTTTCTTTCTTTTTTTTTTTTTTATTTTCTACTTGATGATTATTGACTGTTTAAAAATCGATTCTCAAATTCATCTACCTTATTATCTACCTTGTTATCTTTTTTTTTTTTTTCAAAATTATTCTACTTCACTTTCATTAACTTTTTTCTGTAACGAAAGACAGTAAGTAATGTGAATGCCTCTCATGTTACGCTCTCATCATCATCATCATAATATTCATCATCATCACAACCATCACCACCACCATCTTCACAATCATCATTACCCACCACCACCATCATCATCACCAATTTTTCCCCTCATAAAACACTTGAATTTAACTATATGAGCCAGGAACCAGGAGAACTCGGTACAGACAGGAGTGTGCAAGCGGGTACCATTTGTCTTTACCAGGAGCGTGGCGCCCCAGTGAACCAGTGACCTATCTCGACCTCACCTCACCCACGGGATCGCTTGGGCTCTCCTTCAGGCAGCCGTGGGTGGCGCCGGGAAGGACACTGGTCAGGAAGCATTCGTAAGGGCATGAGTTGAAAGGCCAGTGGCAGGCCTCCGGTGACGTGGGATGGCGTGGGAGGGCGTGGGTGTTGAGAGACCGTGGGAGGAAGTGAGCGGTGAGAGAGAAGTTGAAAAAGGATGCGCCTGGGAGTATATGGGAGGGTTTGGACGTTGGGGGAGGGCGTGGGATGGAACGTGGGAGGGTGTCAGTGTTGGGAGAGGCCGTTGGGAGAGGCGTGGGCGCTGAGAGAGGTCTTGGGAGGGATGGTGTGAGTGTGACGTGAGCGGGGTGGCGGGCGGGGGAGCGACCGTCACAGGTTTATCATAACACATTAGTCCAAGGCCTGTGGTGTTACTTGTGTGTGAGGAAACAAAGTGAGAACCGTGTACGCTACTTACGAGACAACTCAAGTATGTACGCAAGTAAGAGTCACTTATATCCTCCTCCTCCTCTCGTCGTCCAACTCCTCCTCCCTCCTCCCCCTCTCGGTCCGTTTGATTGAGTTACACCACCGAATATATTTAGAAGAAAACGTAACATAGAAAACTAAAGTATTTTAGAGGCGGACTAAGAAAAAATAGATACCGCACTATGTACTTGCCTCACGGAGATGAACGAACGATATTACATACTTAGCGTTTGGTTTGCTTTATATAGACTGATCGATACAACACATCTAGCACAGTTAATACATCAAGTAAACGGTTGTGTCTATGGCGCGTAGGACATGTGGCGTAGGACACTGTGGCACGAGCAGCTTGGCGCCCTTTGGGGGTGTGGCGGACGCAAGCGAGTCCTGTGGTTGAGCTAAGAGTCACTACATTTCCGAGTCCTAGTCACGATTAGCGAACGTTAGCAGGGAGTCTCCATCACCGAGGAGGAGGAGGAGGTGGAGGAGGAGGAGGGATGGCGCGAGTCATCCCTCATCTCGGAAGGGAAGGAGGAGGAGGGGGGAGAGAGGAGTCTTCCCGGGTGAGGGAGGACTTGGTGCAGCAGGGGGGAGTGGGGGGAGGAGCCCCTCGCGGCTGAATGGGGGGCTTGCCTACGGGCGGGGTAGGGGAGGAGTCCTGGTGGCGCAGCTGCGGGGAGGAGGGCGTGGAGTCCTGACACAAGCAGGTGGTAGCCGGCGGAGCGCGGCCGAGGTTGGGCTGGAGTCCTGACGGGAGAGGTGCTGGGAGCCCCGGCAGGGTGGAAGGGGAGCTGGAGTCCTGGCGGAAGTAGAGCGCCTGGCCCGCCTTGAAGGGCGAGGGGGGCGGCGCGGGCGGGAAGGTCCACTCGCCCTCCAGGTCCATCTCCTCGGCGTAGATGGGGCAGCGAGCCTGGCGGGGAGGGCACATCACGCAGGGTGGGGCTGGGCGGCATGCACTGGCTGTACTTGCCGCCGCAGCACGCGCCGCCCGTTGCCGCGCCCCCGCCACGCCGCCGCGCCGCGCACCTACACCCCCGGGATGCAGCCCGTTACCCAGTAGCCCGTTGCCACGGCCCGACTGTCAGGTAGTTATTGCGGGCGCCCCTTCCCCGCGTGGGGGAGGGCGTGGAGGAGGTGGAAAACGGGGACTGCAGGTGCCGCGGGGACTGCGAGGCAGACGAGGTGGGGCGTGATGGGCGTTGCGTCGTGCCGGGGGAGGGGGGTGGTGTTGGGGGGGAGCTGTCCGGGGAGAGGGCGGGGGAGGAGGCGCGGCTGGTGTTGGCGCTGGGCTGGTCCAGGCTGAGTGCCGGCACCATCAGGTGGAAGGACACAGACTCACTGGCGTCGTCGGAGCCACTCGAGGACTCGCTGGACCCCCGCGGCCTGCTGTTGGCGCTGTCTGCGCGTCGCATCACTGGGTTCTGCTCGCTGTCTGCGCGGGCGCATCACCGGGTTCTGGTCGCTCTCGGACCCCCGCCACCCTTCCACTTCCTGCTGCTGCTCGGGCGTCGTGGCCGAGTTGCAGCGGCGTAGCGAGGGCACGGTAAACACGGCACACATGGGCTCCTCCTCAGTGCTGCCTGACGCCGAGGGCACCAGCAGGCTGGAGCTCTTGCTGCTGGCGTGGTCCCGGTCACTCTGCAGGGCCGCGTGTGCCGCCAGGCGCTCGCACGAGGCCCGCAGGTGACTACCCAGGGTGGGCACGGCCAGGGAGCTCATGGGAGACAGTCCCCGCTTAGGCGCGACCTCCATTCCTCCCAGAGGTTCCTCATGCACTCGCTGCCGCTGCAGCAGCTTCTGGCGACTTCGCTGGTCTCGGGGCCGCGCGGCGGCGTCCGACACCACGGCGCGCAAAGGTATGGGCGTGGGGGAGGGTGGCAGCGGCAGGGAGGATGTGTTGATGCCGAGGCGGAAGGACTGAATCTTGCGGCGCGCACTGCGGGGGGAGGGAGTGATTACCTGGCGGGGCGTGGCCAGCAGGGAGGGGCTGCCGCTGTCCATGCTCTCCGAGCGGCTGCTGAACATCTCGCCTCCCGATTCTTCAAGGAACACAGAATCTGACCCGATGGACCGACTGTCCAGGTCCGGGGAGTCCAGGGACATCTGGGAGGCGGCGCGGCCGCGCCCCGGCAGCGGCAGCCGCGCTAGCTCTGAGTTGTCGGACACGCTGCGCACGGAGCCGCAGGGCGAGATGTTGGGCGTGGGCTGGATCACGTTGATGTCAATGGTCTGCACCCACTCAGCGGTGGCGTGGTCACTGTCCCAGTCCATGCCGCCCAGCTGCAGTAGCGGCTTGTTGCCCCGCGGCCCCAGGCCCGGCACGCCCAGCAGCGCCATGGGCGTCATCTCGCCGCTCAAGTCGTGTAGCGACGACCCGGCGCTGTAGCCGTCGCTGCTCGACCCCGTCGACTGCAGCCTGACGCCCGGCACCGACAGGAACTCCGACCGCACCTGTGGAGGGCGAGCCTCGTCACCATCGCGACACACACACACACACACACACACACACACACACACACACACACACACACACACACACACACACACACACACACAGGCGCGCGCGCACGAACACGCACGCACGAGCGCACGCACACACACACACACACACACACACACACACACACACACACACACACACACACACGCACCGAGTGGGCCGTGGCCTGGGAGTCGTCCCTCTCGAAGGAAGAGTTGCGGGAGCAGTTGATCCTCATGACGCTGCCGGGCAGACTCTTCACCCTGCGGGGGCGGGGGAGAGACAGGTGAGGCATCGGGCAGGAGGAGCACCACGCCAGGTATCCACACTCTCACAACTGCCTAATTAAAGCCCTCACACTGCAACACAGCGGCAATCAACACTAAAGTCCAAAACACGGTGAAAACTGCTTGATTAACGACCTACGAGGCGTCGCCCTCACTGACGCGCCCAAAGCAATGTTTACCTGACAACGCCGCTAAACAAAGAACACTTACACATGTTAATTAATCTACACATGCCAGGGGTAGGGGGCGGCAGGCGGCGCCCGGGACTCACCTGAAGGAGTTGTTGAGGCTGGAGTAGGAGCCGACGGAGCGCTGCGTGGGCAGGGGCGCCGACCCCGTCTTGACTCTGCCTTGATTGTAACATTGCCCCAGAGAGTCTACCTGGCTGGACTTCTGGCCCGTCTCGTGGCTGTGTGAGAGAGAGAGAGAGAGAGAGAGAGAGAGAGAGAGAGAGAGAGAGAGAGAGAGAGAGAGAGAGAGAGAGAGAGAGAGAGAGAGAGAGAGAGAGAGAGAGAGAGAGAGAGAGAGAGAGAGAGAGAGAGAGAGAGAGAGAGAGAGAGAGAGAGAGAGAGAGAGAGAGAGAGAGAAGGGGGAAGAGGGGAGGTTAGTAATGCATACGTACAGAGGAGGGAGAGAGGAAGGGATGAGAGGGGAAGCTTCTACACTCACTGTTACAATTCTGGAAATGCATGAAGAATATTTTCCACACTGAATCACCCCAACACCTCATCACTCATGTAAACGATCATTGTCTGGCCGCTCCGTAATCCCCCCTCTCTCTCTCTCTCTCTCTCTCTCTCTCTCTCTCTCTCTCTCTCTCTCTCTCTCTCTCTCTCTCTCTCACACCTGTTGATATACCTGCAATTTAGTTAATGAGCACCAGAGCTTACCTTAAGTATCGTATGTGTGTGTGTGTGTGTGTGTGTGTGTGTGTGTGTGTGTGTGTGTGTGTGTGTGTGTGTGTGTGTGTGTGTGTGTGTGTGTGTGTGTGTGTGTGTGTGTGTGTGTGTGTGTGTGTGTGTACCTTTACAATTCTAAACCTTTGCCTTTATCACACAGCCTCGCCTCACTTAAGGTCAAACATTGCAGCTTATTCGATGCAAGCCAGAAAGATCTATTGCTGCTTGTCCTTTCTTTGTGTTCCCTCGTGCCCGCCTGCCACCCACCTGCCGGGGCTCGAACACCAGTAGTCGCAGTAGTCCAGCGGCCGCCCGGGCATGTCCTCCAGGCTCGGGTACAGCTCATACTTGCGGCGCGGCTTGCACTTGCTCTTGTACAGAATGACGGTGACGGTGAAGACGAAGAAGAGGGCGAGGGTGACGGCCGTGCGTATGCCTGTCCACACATCGTACGTCGAGTAGAATTTCTGAAGGAGGAGGTGAAGGAGGTGGAGGTGAAGGTGAAGGAAGGACTTACTTATGATTTTTTTTTAAAGGATAGGGTTAAGTTAGAGTTGATAACCATATTTTTACCTTTAAAAGAAATTAAGACACTAAGAAAATACACTTGACTGATTAACGTATACTTTTCATAT
>NC_087193.1:6194683-6197183 GCF_035594125.1 Scylla paramamosain | reverse complement strand
ATTACACTGCATATTTTTGTACCTCCCTCTTTCTCTCACACACACACACACACACACACACGAACACACACATTCATCTCCCTACTTCCCTCCTTGAAAAAAAAAAAAAAAAAACTAATCCAATAAATATCTGATAAGGAAGAAGCAGTTTCCGAAAATCTGTATAATTTTTCCATACAAGTCTCTTAGTAGAGCTATTTCTCTTTATCCGGAGAGAGAGAGAGAGAGAGAGAGAGAGAGAGAGAGAGAGAGAGAGAGAGAGAGAGAGAGAGTATAATTATTCACCATTTCATCAGTTTTTCTTTATTTCCTTTTTGTTTATTTCCATCGTATTTTTTCTCTCCTATATTTGGATTCAATCAGTACCAATATGACCGTCCGGATCCGAATTAGCGAGCATGACGGATTAGCGAGTCTCTCTCTTTCTCTCTCTCTCTCTCTCTCTCTCTCTCTCTCTCTCTCTCTCTCTCTCTCTCTCTCTCTCTCTCTCTCTCTCTCTCTCTCTTTCTGTACTTTTTGCCCCCTGTCCGGATACAGTTTTACGTGTTCCGGAATACTCTGTCTGTTGTTGATTCGGTTCCGGCTGTTCCCTCTTCTTTAACTTGAGGTCATCCCCTTTAACGGACTGAGGGAGGGAGGGAGGGAGGGAGGGAGAGAGGGATGGAAGGAGAGGAGGGAGGGAAGGGAGGGAAGAAAGGAAAGATCCAAGAGAGAGGGAGAGAGACAGACTACTACTACTACTACTACTACTACTACTACTACTACTACTACTACGAGACATTTCAACCACTTCAATTCAAGACTCACTTTTCCACTTCACTAAAAAAGAAATAAAAAGTTCCAACACTTTAATTAAGTTTCTGTTCCTACCCCCTCGTTTCTTTTGAGGGCTGAAAAGTTACGAATCCCACTCAGGCAACAGGAAGAGGAAGAGGAAGAGGAAGAGACACACTTACACGCGCTCAAGTTGACGAAAGCGAGGTTTGTCTATCCCACTCAAATATCGCTAAGTAAATACCACGTCTCTTCCCACTCAAAAATGAAGTGGAGTTCTAGCTATCCCACTCAGATAATGCCATTTAAATACCACATCTCTTCCCACTCAAAAATGAAGTGGAGTTCTAGCTATCCCACTCAGATAATGCCATTTAAATACCACATCTCTTCCCACTCAAAAATGAAGTGGAGTTCTAGCTATCCCACTCAGATAATGCCATTTAAATACCACATCTCTTCCCACTCAAAAATGAAGTGGAGTTTTTGCTATCCCACTCAAATATGACATCTTTCCCCACTCAACGAAGGGGAGGTTAATCTATCACACCTCTCCTCCCACTCAGGTAAACCCTTCGACAGGTAATGGTACACTTAATTTCACTTTCAACAACCCAAGGAAACTTTACTCAAATGAACCTACAATTACTGACAAACTGTAATAGAAACTGCAGGAGACATTTTGCTGGCAGTGTCACCTTTCAGAACCTTCATGTAAGACTGTAATATCAAGGTAAGAGGAAGCTGTAGCACTGAATGGGTTACTGAAATGGAGATCCGTCTTTCGTACTTAAATACCACTTCTCTCCCCACTCAAGTAATCCCACTCAATTAATTCACTGCCCAGTCCTTCATGTTGCAGTTATTTAGTTACACGTGTTTAATTTTGAGTCTTATATCTTTTAAAAGTTTTGTATGTGGAAGTTCCTAAATTTTCATTCTATCCTATGGCCACGAGAAACCTGACACACTCTCCGCCACGTCCTTCTTTGTTGTATTTCTCCTATATACTAATCAATTATCAATCCTTTACCAATCCATGTAAGAAAAAGAGGAATAAATAAAAATAGTATAGTCAGCCTTTCAATATCACTCCCGCATGTCGTTTTCTTTTATTTTCCTCCACCACGGTTCGTTTTCCTTTGGTGGGCTCGTGAAAACTGATGAGTATTGAGTTTTTTTCTTCTTTTTAATGTGTTTTTTGTGTGAATATTGATCAAGCTCTCTCTCTCTCTCTCTCTCTCTCTCTCTCTCTCTCTCTCTCTCTCTCTCTCTCTCTCTCTTCCAATGCTCCCATTACACCTCCTCCTCCTCCTCCTCCTCCTCTTCCTTCTCCTTCTCCTCCTCTATCACGCCTATACGAGGTCAGTCCACGCCCCCAGAAAGAAATTAGGTCAAGGAGGAGGAGGACGAGGAGGAGGAGAAGACTAGGTAGAGAAGGAAGGCAGAGGGAAAGAAAAATCAAATTAGCTGGGAAGAAAATTGATGAGAGAGAGAGAGAGAGAGAGAGAGAGAGAGAGAGAGAGAGAGAGAGAGAGAGAGAGAGAGAGAGAGAGAGAGAGAATTATTTATTTTGTTGTTTATTTGTTTGCAGTTTCTTTCTCGACGTTTCCGGAGGAGGAGGAGGAGGAGGAGGACGAGGAGGAGGAGGAGGAGGAGGAGGAGGAGGAGGAGGAGGAGGAGGAGGGGGAGGGGGATGAGGAGGAGGTTGTGTTTATGAATCTCT
>NC_087193.1:6184683-6187183 GCF_035594125.1 Scylla paramamosain | reverse complement strand
TCTTCCCATAATTCCACTAATGAACGGAGGAGGAGGAGGAGGAGGAGGAGGAGGAGGAGGAGGAGGAGGAGGAGGAGGAGGAGGAGGAGGAGGAGGAGGAGGAGGAGGAGGAGGATTACACGAACAAAAGACTAAGGTATAGGAAGGAAAAAAGGAAGGAAGGAAGGAAGGAAGGAAGGAAGTAACATGGAAATGGAGGAGAGAAAAGGGAGGATAAGAAGAGAAAGAAGGAAAAAGGGAAGAGGGAATGATAGTGGGGAAGAAAAACAGAAGGATGAATGTGAAGACGAATGAATGGAAGGAAAAAAGTGATAAAGTGTGATAAAGGGAATAATAATAATAATAATAATAATAATAATAATAATAATGAGAAGAATTTAAAGAGAAGGAAAAGAAGGAATGAAAAAGAAAACAAATGAGTAAATGGGAGGAGGGAAAATGAAAAGAAAGTGTAAGAAAGGGAAAAAAAATAAAAGAAAGGATGGAAAAATGACAGCGAGATTAAAGAGAGAAGAGAAAATGGATACGAAAGATTGTAATAAGGAGAGAAAGACAACAAATAATAAAGAAAGAGAATATGATAACGTAATAATAAAAAAAAAAAAACATTTCCAATAACAACAACAACAATACCACCACCACCACCACCACCACCACCACCACCACCACCACCAACAACAACAACAACAACAACAACAACAACAGTCAATTATTCCATTCAAACACACCTACGAGATCTAATACCTTTAAAAATCCACCTACCTGATCCTATTTACCTGTTCCCTCCACCTCCACCTCATCCACCACACGGGCCTGCCACTCTAATCCCACAGTGAGTCGTATCCAATCCTTTATGCAACACATGACGTGGAATCCAATCCTATAATCCTCCTGAGTTAAAGATATACATTTTTAATCCACTCTTATCCACCCTTCATTTGCATCCACGTCAGAAATTCGACTTATGTAAAAGATTGTGAAAATTAGGACTGGGACATTTCTCCACGCACCTCCACTGCTCTCAAAAGGCTTTATTTGAAGGGATACGGGTTTTTAAGGGTGCTTTTTTTACGGTTCCAGTGACAGATTAACAAGATTTCTACATTATGAACGGGAGAAACACTCTTGAGAATCCTGCTGGTGGTCTCTGTGGCCTCTGAAAATAGTGGTGGTGAGAGAGCAAAGTGTTTCTCAATAAATCCTAATCACACTTTTTTTTCCCCAATTAAAGACTCTCTCTAATTTTGGACGATCGTTTCTGATTCTGTCTGGGGATTGGCACCTCAGTTGACTTTTTTTTTCCTTATCTTGTTTCCCTTGGCAGTGCCCCTAAAAAAAAAAAAAAACTGTATTTGTTCACCGTCTAATACATTATCAATTAGTTATTATGGCTAATCATCCACTTTCATCCACAACTCATTGGAATCCACACTGGAAATTCGACTATACGTGAAAGGTTACGAAAACTAATCATACCTTTCGCTAATTAGTATCTGTTCACTTGTCAATTAGATCACCAATTAGTCATCAGAGTTAATTATCGTACAGGTGACCAGGTAAAAATGGTGACGTTTGTGGAGGGTCCTTTTAATCAGCTCATTATTGCACATCTGGCTCAGTGTCACCTGCTCTGCACGCGCCAGGTGAGGCAATGAGGTAATTAGCGTGACGGCCAGGTACGGAACTTATGTATGTTAGATTCCTATAGAAAAAAAAAATTACTGAAGTTTCTATGAAGTTATGATTTAATTCTTCTCCTCCTCCCCCTCCTCCTCCTTCCCTTTATCCTAATTCCTTATCTTCTCTTCCACTTATTTTTCCGTCTTCCCTATCTTCAAATGCATTCTTTCTCCTCCATTTCTTGTTCTCCTCCTCCTCTTCCTCCTCTTTCTCCTTTCTTGCATTGTTTTCTTATCTCTCCTTTTCCTCCTAATCCCTCCTCATTCTTCTCTTCCTTATCTTTCTCTTCCTCTCTACCTCACTTCCATTTACGTCTTCCCTTTATTTCTCTCTTCAGCTCCTTCTTTTTTCTCTCCATCTTTTCCAATATCTCCTCTCTGTCCCGTCCTTTCATTTCTCCCTCTATTTTCCCTCTTCCTGCACCACCACCACCACCACCACTACCACCACCACCACCACCACCACCTCCACCACCACCTCCTCCTCCTCCTCCTCCTCCTCCTCCTCCCATTCCAGTACCTTTTATATCCCTTTTTAGAATACCCCTCCTCCTCCCCCTCCTCCTACTCCTCCTCCTCTTCCTCTTCTGCATCGTCTTCCTTCCGCCTCCACCTTGTCTTCCCTCCTCCTCCCCCTCCTCCTCCCCCCTAAATCCCTCTGGAATCCCAAATCCTCCACCTTCACCGCCACAAAGGGTCCAATCACAGCTGCCAGAACCGCCACACTCCTTCCTCAGTGTTGCCAGACCCAGTATCGATTGCATCTCTGACTTCACGCCGCGACTCTGCTCTTTCCCCCTTAACTCCGTCTGGCAACACTG
>NC_087193.1:6164683-6174683 GCF_035594125.1 Scylla paramamosain | reverse complement strand
TTGAATGAAAAATAAAGGAGATTAAGTAGGGTTGAGTTTCTGTTTTCCAAGTATCGTGTTTACAAGTGTCGTATTCCTTAAGTATATTAGAAGTATTGTAGTGTAAATGTAGAATCTATTAAGAGTAGAAATCTTGTTGAACTTGCTAGAATCCTGAAAACTCTCCTGGGAACCCTAATGACTTTCACTACAGTCTGTCAGAAGCGTAGAATGCTCATTACACCACCGTTAGAATCATGAAAACACCCTTGAAAACCCTCACAACTTCCACCAGGGCCTGTTAACCCTTTCACTGCCTCCCATTCTTTTCCCATAACCCCCTGCAACTCTTAAGACGCTTATTTCTTGTACTAAAAGACGATAACTAGTCCTGTAACTTAAACAATACAAAATTAGTCTTCAATCTGCTTTTATTCTATCTATCCACGCAAATTACACTTATTATACTATTCTCAAGGTTACTAAAAGACGAGGATACCAGTGAAAGGGTTAAAAGTCCAGAATCTTGTTGAAATATGCCAAGAATTACGAAAACACCATTGAAAACCTTAATAACTTTCACAGCCTGTCAGAAGTAGCCGAGGTGAGACTCAAGACGCTTATCAGTAAGGTTTTCTAAGTTAAGGTTGACTCAAGAGGTGGACAAAGACACCTTGCCTCATCTTTGTCTTAACACACCTGGTGGCAAATTTCTTCACTAACGAGAGAGGCCATCCTAGTTTCCTTTTTTGTTTAGCCGCATTCCTTCCTTCCCTCTTTAATTTCTTCTTCTTCCTCCTTCTTACTATTTTCTCTCCATGCCTCCGTCTCTTCTTCCACTTTAGATAGGTTCCTCCTCCTCCTCCTTCTTCATTCCTTCCTTCTTTCACTTCTCGCATACTTTCTTCCGACTTTCTTATTTTCATCGATTTTTCCTTCCTTCTTTCTTCTTTTTCTCTGTTTACACTTCTTATGGGGTTAAGGTCCTCTCTCTCTCTCTCTCTCTCTCTCTCTCTCTCTCTCTCTCTCTCTCTCTCTCTCTCTCTCTCTCTCTCTCTCTCTCTTATCATTCCTCCGTGTATCTTTCGCATCTTTTTGTCTCTTAATTTACTCCTCCTCCTCCTCCTCCTCCTCCTCCTCCTTTTTGCACATCACCTATATTTTCTCCCCTTCCTCCTCCTCCTCCTCCTCCTCCTCCTCCTCTTCCAAGTCTTCTTTCGTATCGTTCTGTCTCTTAATTTACTCCTGGTTTTCCTCCTCTTCCTTCTTTATACGCATTATTTATATTTCCTCTTCCTCCTCCTCCTCTTTCTCCTCTTCCTCCTCTTCCTCCGCCTCCTCCTCCTCTTCCTTCACGTCTTCTTTCGTATCTGTCTCTTAATTTACTCCTCGTCTTCCTCCTCCATCCGAATCACCTATAGCTCTTCCTCCTCCTCTTCTTCCTCCTCTTCCTCTTCCAAATCTTCCTTCATCACTTATTTCCTTCCTTCCTTCCATCCTTTGGCGCCACCAAGGTTCCTTCGCCCACACAGACATCCTTTATCCCTCCCTCTCTCCCTCTCCCTCCCTCCCTCCCTCTCTCCCTCCCTTCCTCTCTTTATTTATTACTCTCTACCTTTCCTTCAAGATTTATCACCCTCTATCTTCTCTCCTAATGTCTTTATCTTGCTTGTGTTTATCTTTGTTTGTTTGTTTGTATCTTGTTAATGTTCTGTTATGTCTGTTTGTTTGTCTGTCATTGTCTGTTTCTAGCCTGGCTTTTTGTCTTTTGTTTGTGTGTTTGTTTGTTTGTATCTGTCTGTGTGTCTGTCTGTTTGGATGATAAGGTGACTGTCTGCCTATCTATCTGTCTGTCTGTCTGTCTGTCTGTCTGTCTCTCTAACTGAATGACTAACCAGATGCACGAATGGATAAATGAATAATTTCCTGCCTGTCTGTATGTCTGTCTGCCTGTCTGTCTGTCTGTCTGCCTGCCTAAGCAACTGAATGACTGATTGCTTGCATGAATAAATAGATGAATAATTCTCTCTCTCTCTCTCTCTCTCTCTCTCTCTCTCTCTCTCTCTCTCTCTCTCTCTCTCTCTCTCTCTCTCTCTCTCATCAACAGCATAATCTCCCCCAAAAACCTCTTCCTTCTTCCCCAGCTGCCTCTCCTCTCCCTCTCTCCCCTCTCACCTCCTCTTATCTGCTCTAATTCCTTCTCTCCCCCGCGCCGCCCCCCGTCACTCAGGGCTGTCGATGTCTGTTATTGAGGGCGCCGGGTGTTAGGGGACGCCGCCACCCCCACCCCCACTGGCCCCCTCACTCTCCCTCTCCCTCCCCCTCTCCTTCACTCACTTCTCAAAGGTCCATGAAGGAAAATGGATAAAGGTTTGTTCCCCTCTTTCCTCTTTCTTTTTTCTTCTTTTTTTCCTTTTTTTCCTCTTTTTTCTTTATTTGATGTTTTTTTTATCTTTTATTTATGTTCCTCTCTCTCTCTCTCTCTCTCTCTCTCTCTCTCTCTCTCTCTCTCTCTCTCTCTCTCTCTCTCTCATCCTTCAGACTCAAAACTCATTTCACAATTGTCGCGTGCAGAAGAAAACGGAGCCCGGGATGGTAGGACACGAGACTGGGCAAAGAAAACGAGGGAAGGATACGTCTTCTAAGGAAAACGGGAATATGAGAGAGGAAAGGAGACTGTGGATGAGAGAGAGAGAGAGAGAGAGAGAGAGAGAGAGAGAGAGAGAGAGAGAGAGAGAGAGAGAGAGAGAGAGAAACACTACACTGCTAATTAGGGTTTTAATCAGCTCAAGAGAATGAGAAGACGTAAAGGAGGGAAGCACGTAAAGAAAACGGATATCGATGCATAGAAAATGGATTCAGGGCACCGAGCTCAATACCACGCAGACGGCGATTGATTGGAGGGACTAAATAATAATAATAATAATAATAATAATAATAATAATAATAATAATAATAATAATAATAATAATAATAATAATGAAAGAAAAGAAAAAAATAATAACTGATAATAAATAAATAAATAAATAAACTTAATAAATCGATAAATCTTTACCTCCTTTTCAACTGGTATTTTGAAACCCAGTCTTCTTTCACCACTATTTTAAAAAGCCTCTCTTCTTTGTATTTTAATCTTTATTTCGAAAACTCTCTACTTTTTCAATTTTCAGCTTTATTTTGAAAACTCTCTCTCCTTTTCTATTTTCATCCTTATTCTGAAAACCCTCTCTTCCTCTCTTCTTTCCTATCTTTATTCCTATTTCGAAAAACTCCCATTTTCTATCGGATATTTTAAAGTATCTCTCTCTCTCTCTCTCTCTCTCTCTCTCTCTCTCTCTCTCTCTCTCTCTCTCTCTCCATTCCTATTTTGAAAACCTCTGCTTTTCCTTCAATTTTTACCACTATTTGCGGATTTCCTCTCCCTTTTTATCTTTCTACCTATTTCAAAGTCTCTCCCCTTTCTATTTTTACTAGTATTTTGAAAACCTCTAATTTCTGTCCCTCTCTTCTCTCTCCTTTTTTCTATTTTTATCACTATTTTGAAAGCCTCTAATTTCTTTCTTTCTCTTCTCTCTCTTTTCTTCTGTTTTTACCACTATTTTGAAAGCCTCTAATTTCTTTCCCTTCTTTCCCTCTCTCCTTTTTTTCTATTTTCATCTGTATTTTGAAAGCCTCTAATTTCTGTTCCCCCTCTTCTCTCTCCTTTTCCTGTTTTTACCACTATTTTGAAAACCTCTACTTTCTCTCCTTTTCCGCCAATCCGCCCCGTTTTCTATCAACAGGCGAGGGAAAGAAAAGGTTCCAGGGACATTCGGGGCGCCAGGAAGCCAAGGCGCTGTGCTGGATGTGGTATTATTCAGGCGCTGGATTCCAATTAAAGGTGAGACGAGCGCCACTCAGGTAACGGAAGTAGTGAAGGTGAGACAAGCCAGGTACGTACACCATTCCACCTCTCTCTCTCTCTCTCTCTCTCTCTCTCTCTCTCTCTCTCTCTCTCTCTCTCTGATGATTGTTGTTTTTTTTTCTTTATTTATTTTTTTTTGTTTCCTTGCTGTGTCCTTATCCTCTTCTTTTTTCTCCTTCTTTTCTTCTCTTCTTCTTCTTCTTCTTCTTCTTCTTCTTCTTCTTCTTCTTCTTCCATCTCCTAATTTCTTTTTAGTGACGTAATTGACTTTTTTATGTCTTCGTTATCCTCTCTCTCTCTCTCTCTCTCTCTCTCTCTCTCTCTCTCTCTCTCTCTCTCTCTCTCTCTCTCTCTCTCTCTCTCTCTCTCTCCTCCCCCGTTTCCTCAAATATATTCCTTATCTTCATTTCATTCAATCATTTTACATTTTTTTTGTCGAATTCTTTAATGTTTCAAGAGAGAGAGAGAGAGAGAGAGAGAGAGAGAGAGAGAGAGAGAGAGAGAGAGAGAGAGAGAGAGAGAGAGAGTGTGTGTGTGTGTGTGTGTGTGTGTGTGTGTGTGTGTGTGTGTGTGTGTGTGTGTGTGTGTGTGTGTGTGTGTGTGTGTGTGTGTGTGTGTGTGTGTGTGTGTGTGTGTGTGTAGTGATGATGAAGGAGATTGTGAAGGTAAGGAAGATATCAGGATGGAGAGAGAAGGGAAAATAGGAGAGAAAGGAGGGAAGAGAAGGAAAAGGAGAGAAGCATAGAATAAAAAGAATGAAAGATGAAAGAGAAGGAAAAGAAATTACGGTGACAGAGACCGAAGAGGAAAGAAGGAAGAAGGAAGGAAAGAGAAGAAAGAGGAGGGGAAGAAGAAGAGGGAAAGAAAGAGAGGGAGGAGAGAAAGGAAACAGAGGAAGAGAGGAAGGACAATAATGAAAGAAAGGAAAGAGAAAAAAAGAAAAAGGCCAAGAAAGAGAATAAATAAGGAAGAAAAACACTGACAGGAGGAAAAGAGGATGAAGAGGAAAATGAAGAAAAAAGAAAGAGGAAAAGAAAACACATATTATTAACAGGATAAGAGGACGAAGAAGAAAGAAAAAAATAAAAGGAAAAAAGAGGAAAAGAAAACCAGTCGAGGAAAAACAAGGATGAAGAAAAGAGAAAAGGGAAAGAAGGAAAGGGAAAAAGATTCAAGAGGAAAAGAGATGAAGGAAAGAAAAATGATAAAATGAAAAAAAGAGAAAAATAAAAAAATAACAAATAAAAAAAGGTCAAGAAAATCACAAAACAAACAAACAAACAAACCGCATGACCTCAAATTTGACCTGATGACCTAACATGACCTAACATGACCTTATCCGCCTTCACGCTCCTCACGCCCGCGCACACCCACACGCAGGCAGGTCACCGGGAGGGCATGAATGGTAGTATGACCTACCTGACCTTCCCTTTCAATACTTTCAACAGTCACAGGTCAAGGAGTTTAGCAGTGACCTCGTGACCTTTCGTGACCCGAGCGAGGTCAGATTTTATTTCTGTTAGTTTTTCTTTAATATTTTGGATGGGTTTTGTTTTTGCTTTCCTTTTTTTTTTTATCAAGGTGAAAGGGGAGAGAGAGAGAGAGAGAGAGAGAGAGAGAGAGAGAGAGAGAGAGAGAGAGAGAGAGAGAGAGAGAGAGAGAGAGTATTGACAAGTTCCTACGTAAATTCCTGTGTGTGTGTGTGTGTGTGTGTGTGTGTGTGTGTGTGTGTGTGTGTGTGTGTGTGTGTGTGTCCATCAGTCAGATTACACGTCCAATCAGCGTGAAGCTTCACCAACCTCGCCCTCTGATTAGATAATGAACGTGACTCAACATGATACGGTGGTGGTAGTGATGGTGATGGTGATGGTGGTGATGGTGATGGTGATGGTAGCGATGGTGATGGTGATGGTGATGTATATGATGATTAAGGTTAGGGTTGTGCATAATTTCTTTTTCTTTCTTCTTTTATTTTGGTCTCTCTCTCTCTCTCTCTCTCTCTCTCTCTCTCTCTCTCTCTCTCTCTCTCTCTCTCTCTCTCTCTCTCTCTCTCTCTCTCTCTCTCTCTCTAGAAGTTCCCTCACATTAATGCAAATTACCCCAAACTCTCACAAAACAGCGGCCAGCTGGTGTGCTTATTCACTGCCCTATTTAGACCAGTTACATAATAATAATAACAATAATAATAATAATAATAATAATTATTATTATTATTATTATTATCATTATTATTCAGATCTGCCTCAATATTTCTTAAGTAAGCCTTTTGTATGAATGTATCAACTAACGTCTCAATAATAGTAGTAGTAGTGGTAGTAGTAGTAGTAGTAGTAGTAGTAGTAGTAGTAGTAGTAGTAGTAGTAGTAGTAGTAGTAGTAGTAGTAGTAACGATAATGGTGGTGGTGATGATGATGATGATGATGATTATGATGATGATGACGATGATGATAATAATAATAATAATAATAATAATAATAATAATAATAAAAATAATAATAACAATAATAATAATAATAAGAAGAAGAAGAATAACAACAACAACAACAACAATAACAATAATTAACAGCAACAATCTATCACATTTTCTTCACATTACCACATTGGAAAACACATTTAATCCACAACATAAATATCGTTTGATATCTTTATTTTTTTTTTAACACCACAAGCATGAAAATGAGAGAAAAAAAGCATCAAGTCACTAAAAAAAAGAAAAAAAAAATTTTCTT
Organism: Scylla paramamosain; assembly: GCF_035594125.1. NCBI lineage: Eukaryota > Metazoa > Arthropoda > Malacostraca > Decapoda > Portunidae > Scylla > Scylla paramamosain. The sequence goes on along the minus strand of NC_087193.1, from coordinate 6,168,071 downwards.
GTAAGTGTCTAGTCCTCAAGATCTGTTAAAATATAAACACGGAATTAAGGCATTGTTAAATCTTCTGGCAATGAAAGATTTACTGTAGAAAAAGAAAAAAAAAGTTAAGGTAATTTTTCAAGTTTTTGGTCCATAAGATCCTAAAATAATAATAAACAAAATCTCAAACTAATGAACTACTAATCATTCTGCAACTCCAAATTTACGGTAAAAAAAAAAAAAAAAATACAAAATACAAAAACAAAAAGGTGATTTTCAGTCTGGTTCTCAAGATCTAAAAATAAAAACGTATAAAAAAAATCACAAAATAAGGAACTGTTAATCATTCCGCCACAGCAAATTTACAGGAGAGAAAAAAAAAAAAAAGAAATGCTTAACCCTTTCACTGCGACATGCAACAATTCACAGCACCAAAGCAATACCACAGAATCTTAATAAGCATCCACAGGAACAAAAAGAATAAAAGAGTAGATTTTGCAATTTCTAGACACTGTTTGGAAATGGCTTTAGAATAAGAAAATATTCGTCAGAGTGGTCAATGATGAAGACACATACCAGAGAGCTGTGAAAGGGTTAAGAGAAAATTAAATAAATAAATAAATGATAAATAAGTAAAGAAATACAAAATCACAGATACTTTTGCGTGTGTGTTACTGCAATGAACTGTTTATGCAAATCTACCTAACCCTTCTGCGCTCAATGACACAGGAACCTCACCTTTCACCTTGGCTAGAAACTCATTCGCGCACAACAGGTGAAAAATGCCCCGCGTCAAGCCTCCAGGTACAGGTGAATCCAGGTGTCAGTTAATTAGTGTGGGAAAGAATTTTTTTGAGCTTTCGTGTTTTTCTTATTTTTTGTTATTTTTCTCGTTTTCTTTAGAGTGTCGGATTAAAATACGGAATTGCCATCTTAAAACTTGTAATCTTGGAAAACTTGATGTAAAAGTAAGAAATGTACGAGTCTCTCTCTCTCTCTCTCTCTCTCTCTCTCTCTCTCTCTCTCTCTCTCTCTCTCTCTCTCTCTCTGTCTCTCTCTCATACCAGCCTTTTTCTTTCTTTCTTTCTCAACGTTTTTGCTTTGACATCTTTCCTTCCTTTCTTTCATTTTTTTCTATCGTTTTCCCTCTTCCCACCTTCTTTCTATTTGTTTCCCATGATTTTCACCAATTCTCCTTCCCTTCCTTTTTTTCTCCTTTATCACTTTTATCTCCTTTATCGTATCTTTTTTTAATTTCAATCCGTTTCAGTCTGCTTTTCTCTCCCATCATCAATTTTTATCTCCCATTCTATGTTCGTATTCCATCTTCTCTTCTTCTTTCTCTCCTATTCTCCCTCCTTCCTTTTTTTCCTCCCATTCCTTCATTTTCTCCGCGTTTCTTTCCAGTTCCTGTCCGTTCTGTCCCAGTTATCTTGGCACCTGTCTGGAAGTGAAAACAAAAGCCATCTCTCTCTCTCTCTCTCTCTCTCTCTCTCTCTCTCTCTCTCTCTCTCTCTCTCTCTCTCTCTCTCTCTCTCTCTCTTTAATATACGATATGTGGTGTATTTTTGTTATTCTTTTGTCCTGTCAGTCATTCGCTATTTTCTTTTTTTTTCTTCTTTTTCTTTCTTCTTTTTTTCCCCCCTTCTTCGTCCTCCCCGCGTTGTGGAATTAAATTGCTCGGTGAAAACTGCGAAGATGCATCCGTTTTCTGTGTATTGTTTCCTTGGCGTCTCGTTTTCCTTCCCCTATTGTGATTTTCTTTGGAGGGAGGTCTCAACTATTTTATTTATTTTTTTCTCTCATTCACTTTCTTTCGAAATACGGAGATGAATTGTTATGATCTCTCTCTCTCTCTCTCTCTCTCTCTCTCTCTCTCTCTCTCTCTCTCTCTCTCTCTCTCTCTCTCTTTCATACATGCTAGTTTAATTCTGAATTCAAAAAGTATCATAATACATATTAGGCTAATGAGAGAGAGAGAGAGAGAGAGAGAGAGAGAGAGAGAGAGAGAGAGAGAGAGAGAGAGAGAGAGAGAGAGAGAGAGAGAGAGCACAACACAACACACACACACACATATCAGCAACTCTTGAAAATAAACCAAAAAAAGAAAACGGAAAAAACACACACAAAAAAAGGAAAAAGAAGAAAAAATAAAGAAAAAAAAACCTGGAGAACTGAGCAAGAGAAGGAGCAAGGCCAGACTGAGCCCAGGGGAACAAGAGGCTATCCATAATTCAGCCCAAACCCTTGCCGGACCAGCCCAAATAGCCCAAGTGGTCCAAATCTAGCCCAACCCAGGCAGCCTTTCCATCCTATTTCATTCCTTCTCCGCCTCTTGCCTCGGGGTTCTGCTCTCTCTCATATTGCAATGCCACGCGACGCCACGGCCCGCCAAGTGGAAAATTGATATGTAATGGAAGGGAAAGCAGGAATATTGAGGCATTATTTGTTAGAGTGGGGAGGGAAAGCTGGAGTTTTGTAATAGGAAGCTTAGAATTGTTGATATAATACGAGGGAAAATTGAAAAAATGTTAAATAAATTGATGTCTTAGTTTTCTTTACCGGAAACTGGTGTGTAATGAAAGGAAAAGCACTGAGGCATATTGAAGAAAGGAGGGAAGCTTGAGTTTTGTAATAGGAAACTTTGAATTTGACATGATAAAAAGGAAAAATAGAAAAATGAGAAAGAAAAAGAGTGGGTTTGTTTTACTGTAAGGGAAAACTATTGAGAAATAACAAATAATACAAGGGAAAGCAGAGATATTTCCACGTGTATCTTATGGAAAACTATTGCACTTAATGAACTAGAAAAAGACACAGAACCGAGACACAAAAAAAGTCAGAAAAAAAAACACGTACATTCTAAATTCAAAGCTGGAAAATAAAAAGAAAAGGTGAGGGAGACACATCGCACCATCACGATACACAAGGAAACACATAAAAGATACAGAAAATTAATGCATTGTAAAGAAAACGACGTGAATCTTAATGTATCCAAAAATTATAACACTAATAAGAGAGAGAGAGAGAGAGAGAGAGAGAGAGAGAGAGAGAGAGAGAGAGAGAGAGAGAGAGAGAGAGAGAGACGGGAATAAATCGTTGTTTACACTGGCCAAGCGGAGACAACATCATGTGGCCAGCTCTCCCAACGCCCGAGAGAGAGAGAGAGAGAGAGAGAGAGAGAGAGAGAGAGAGAGAGAGAGAGAGAGAGAGAGAGAGAGAGAGAGAGAGAGAGAGAGAGAGAGATTCTGCAGATGTCAGACATTAAATTTCATTACGTCAGTCATATTAATGGTCGTTTGCATAATTACACACACACACACACACACACACACACACACACACACACACACACACACACACACACACACACACACACACACACACACACACATCAACTTCAAGTCTG
>NC_087193.1:6152183-6154683 GCF_035594125.1 Scylla paramamosain | reverse complement strand
GTGTGTGTGTGTGTGTGTGTGTGTGTGTGTGTGTGTGTGTGTGTGTGTGTGTGTGTGTGTGTGTTATTACGAATGTTGTTTGCAATGCCTTGTTTGCTGTTTGATTTATTACCGTGGGGGAGAGAGAGAGAGAGAGAGAGAGAGAGAGAGAGAGAGAGAGAGAGAGAGAGAGAGAGAGAGAGAGAGAGAGAGAGAGAGAGAGAATTAGATGAACAAACTTTTATTTATTTATTCATTTTTCGTGTCTCCAAACTTCACACCTTTCACACCAGCCTTCCGTCACCTTAATTACGAATGAGCACACCTGTCCACTAATCATCCCAACGGCACCTGCATTCAACTCCACCTGACCTAATCCTGCTTAATTTCCAGTCATTCCCCCTTTTTTTAATGACTGACATGAACCACGAACGGCGGAATCCATGTACGAGTTAGCGCATGTCTCGTAAATAGTGTATGTATGTGTGTGCGTGTAGGAGGTAGTAGGTATGTGTATATGTAGGTAGAATAGGTATAAATAGGTGTAGTGTAAGTATTGTAAATGGTATATATAATTAGTATACGAGAAAATAAGAGAAGCTGCAAGAAATTATTACGCTTACACTGGTAAATGAAATTCTACTACTACTACTACTACTCGTACTACTACTACTACTACTACTACTACCTTACTACAATGCTCACGACCCACAAGTTCTCCTGCATATTTAAAAATGAGAAAAATAATTAACATGAAACTGGATCTTCAACTAAAGCCTCTCTCTCTCTCTCTCTCTCTCTCTCTCTCTCTCTCTCTCTCTCTCTCTCTCTCTCTCTCTCTCTCTCTCTCTCTCTCTCTCTCTCTCTCTCTCTCTCTGAAATTTACGAGAGAAGAGGAAGAAATATTGGAAGCTTTGCAAAATGTAAATGGGAGAGAGAGAGAGAGAGAGAGAGAGAGAGAGAGAGAGAGAGAGAGAGAGAGAGAGAGAGAGAGAGAGAGAGAGAGAGAGAGAGAGAGAGAGAGAGAAATATATACATAACAGATTCAACAAAAACTTTTTATTTCATTCTCGTTTTACGCTACTACTACTACTACTACTACTACTACTATTACTACTACTACTACTACTACTACTACTTCTACTACTACTACTACTACTACACCATCGTTACATTTTCAAGTGGCCAGTCATACATTTTATTTATTTATTTTTTTCATCATATATATATATATATATATATATATATATATATATATATATATATATATATATATATATATATATATATATATATATATATATATATAAATTTCTCTAGTTCTATTTTTTTTCCATGTCTATTTAATTTCTTAGTCTATTTCCAGGTTGCAATATGTTTCCATTCCATTATTTTTTATGTCATGTTAGTTTACTCCTGTTTCTCTTCCCCTTATTTTTATTTCATTTTCATTTTCATCTTACGTTATTCCATTCATATTTCTCCTCATTTTATTTCTTATTCTATCCTTACGTTATTCCAGTTACATTTATCTTCATTTTCACTGCATTTATTCTTTCTATTTATTTTATTTGTTCTCTCTATCTCTACCGTGACCCATTTTCTATCTTCTCCACCTCCCGTTCTCTGTACACGCTCTGTTCTCCGTTTTCTGTCTGCCTTGCTCTCCTACCTTGCTGGCCGGCCATTAATATTTCTCAGGCCTTTGCTTCGGCACATTTTACAACACTCCTCTTATTTAAAGCTACTTATTTATTCAGTCCACGCCAGATAACGCTGCCCACGAGATACAGAAAATGGAAAACATCAAAGTAATACATGTTCTTTCGTTTTCTTTTCTTTTTTTTTAGCGGTGACTCAAGATTTTATTAGATTATTATTTTTTTTTTTGTTTGTCCATTCTGTATTTTTTTTCTAACCTTAATACCCATTTTCTTTCCCCTTTCCATCATTTCTTCCTTTCTTTCTTGTCTTCTTTCTTTCCTTTCTTATTTCCTTCCTTCCTTTTCCTTCCCATTCTTCTCCTTTTTTCTTCTTCTTCTTCTTCTTATTATTATTATTATTATTATTCCTCTTCCTCCTCCTTGCTATCACTATTACTATCATTATCATCACTATTATTATTATTCCTCCTCCTCCTCCTCCTCCTCCTCCTCCTCCTCCTCCTCCTCCTCCTCCTCCTCCTCCTTAGTGGTATATACTGGCCAAATTAATTAAGCTAGGATTTATATACTGTTAAAAACCCTGCAAATCCAAGCGAGAGAGAGAGAGAGAGAGAGAGAGAGAGAGAGAGAGAGAGAGAGAGAGAGAGAGAGAGAGAGAGAGAGAGAGAGAGAGAGAGAGAGAGAGAGAATTTGGCGTCCTCGGAGGGTAATGATAGAAAGAAGAGTAGATAAACATGGTATACTCGAATCGTTGATGAATGAGGGAGAGGAGGAGGAGGAGAAGGAGGAGGAGGAGGAGGAGGAGGAGGAGGAGGAGGAGGAGGAGGAGGAGGAGGAGGAGGAGGAGGAGCACAGGA
>NC_087193.1:6139683-6142183 GCF_035594125.1 Scylla paramamosain | reverse complement strand
CCTCTTCCTTATTTTCATTTCCCTCTCTCTCTCTCTCTCTCTCTCTCTCTCTCTCTCTCTCTCTCTCTCTCTCTCTCTCTCTCTCTCTCTCTTACTCTTTCATTCGATTTTTCTTTTGTCTCCCTTCATCTTACTTTTTCCTCTATTCTGTAGCTTAAGAGTAGTAGTAGTAGTAGTAGTAGTAGTAGTAGTAGTAGTAGTAGTAGTAGTAGTAGTAGTAGTAGTAGTAGTAGTAGTAGGGGACACAGGGGAGGCGTGGGAGGGGAGGGGGGTGGTCGAGTTAGTAAACAAACAAAAGGCGGGGGGAGGAAGTAAGGGGGTCACGCATTCACAGGTGTCTGGTAGTGGTGGGGATGGGGGGGTTAGAGGGGGTGTTGGGGATGGTGGGGGGATGGGATGAGGGTGATGTCAGGGGCGGCAATATTTTAAGCGTAGTAGGGAAGCTGAGGAGGAGGAGGAGGAGGAGGAGGAGGAGGAGGAGGAGGAGGAGGAGGAGGAGGAGGAGGAGGAGGAGGAGGAGGAGGGGCTGTATAATGTACACCTTTCTATTGTTTTCCCTCCTCCTCCTCTTCTTCCTCCTCTTCTTTCTCTTCCTCCTTATTCTCCTCTTTCTCTTCCTCCTCTTCCTCGTCCTCCTCTTCGTTTTCGCTTTTTTTTTTTAGTCTTTTAATCTTTCCCTCTTTTTTATTCTTTCTATCCGCCTTCTTTTGTCCATTTTCCTTCATTCTTTTGTGTGTTTTTCTCATTTTCTTTCCTTATTTTTCTTTTGGTTCCTCGTCTTCCTTAATTGTCCTTGTTTTCATTTTTTTCCTTTCCCCTGATGATTTCTCACTTTTTTTCGTTTTTTTCTTCTTTCTTACCTTTAGTTCTTGTTAAATTTACATATATATACTTAGTTTGTATGTTATATCCTCCTCCTCCTCCTCATATTTTCTCCCAGGTAAGGTACACACAGGTATGCAAGTTAAAACACACACACACACACACACACACACACACACACACACACACACACACACACACACACACACACACACACACACACACCTCAGATGGCAAGGCAGATGTAAACCAGGACTCGGCCAGGTAAACTATGCAAAGACCCAGTTTACCTGTAACATGAATCTGACTAACAACTTGAGTGATAAAAAAGAGGGGGGAAAAAAAAAGGAATAGAGGAAAGAGGAGGAAAAAAAGAGTAAGGAAAGGGAGATGAGAAAAGTGAATGTTGTTTATGGATATTACGTGTGTGTGTGTGTGTGTGTGTGTGTGTGTGTGTGTGTGTGTGTGTGTGTGTGTGTGTGTGTGTGTGTGTGTGGCTAAACGATCCGTATTCTCAAATGAGGCGGTGTGGTTAATTAGCACTGCTCGTTGTGGTCGTGGTAGTAGTGGTAGTAGTGGTGGTGGTGGTGGTGGTGGTGGTGGTGGTGGAAACCTTGTTCTTTCGGTTCAGTTTACTGTAAAAGTGTAAATGAAAGCGAGTCGAGGTATTGGCTGTAACGGTGGTGGTGGTGGTGGTGGTGGTGGTGGTGGGCGGTTGCGATGACGACAGGGAGAGAGAGAGAGAGAGAGAGAGAGAGAGAGAGAGAGAGAGAGAGAGAGAGAGAGAGAGAGAGAGAGAGAACGCAAACACGATAAAAAAAAAAAACAATAAAACAGAAGAACACACACACACACACACACACACACACACACACACACACACATACACACGCGCGTTTCATACACGTTCCACACATGACGCAACGAGTGACGTAACATCATGACGCCCTGCATGACGCGCTGAGCCAATAATACCCAGTCATTCCAGGAAGCTGACGTGAGGTGAGGCTCTGCTGACGAAGGCGCCGAAGAGGGAGCGAAGGAGGGACTGAGAACGGAAGAAGGAAAGGAGCGTGAAAGAGGAGGAAGGAAGGAACGAAATGACGGAGAAGCAAGAGTGTAAGAGAGCGAAGGAGGTGGATGAGAGAGAATATAAGAGAAGGGGGAATGAAGGAGGTGTAGTAGAAAGAGTAAGAGAAGAAGAGAAAAAAAGAAAAAGAAAACGACAAAAAACAACAGAGGAAGGGAAAAGGAAAAAAGGAAGAAAGAAGAAGAAGAGGAAGAATAAGAAAACCAATCAAGAGGGTTCCTAGAGATCGATAAGGACCCGTTTTCTTTGCCTATTTCGAGCCTCGGAAAATTATTAGCGGTCCCCTTCGTCTAAAGAAAACGGGCCGCGATTACTTTGGAAATAAAGAAAATGGATGTAGGTTAGTAGGGAGGAATAGAAAATGTGTGATCTCTCTCTCTCTCTCTCTCTCTCTCTCTCTCTCTCTCTCTCTCTCTCTCTCTCTCTCTCTCTCTCTCTCTCTCTCTCTCTCTCTCTCTCTCTCTCTCTCTGCGACACCGTGTAATGTTTGTGAGAGAGAGAGAGAGAGAGAGAGAGAGAGAGAGAGAGAGAGAGAGAGAGAGAGAGAGAGAGAGAGAGAGAGAGAGAGAGAGAGAGAGAGAGAGTCAA
>NC_087193.1:6117183-6127183 GCF_035594125.1 Scylla paramamosain | reverse complement strand
TACCTGAAATGGGTCGAAAACTCTAATTACTTCCTTATCACCTGTCCATGTATCTCCCCAACTGCTCATAATCACCTGCCCTTTCTTATCATACCTGCCTCAACTCTCCACAAATTCCCCACCTGGTCCAAGAAAAATAATGATTACCTTGAGTTTTTCATTTCTACAGGTGTGGCTATTAAGGTGATCTATGGATGATTAAGTTAAATTATCACTACTCACGTTTTCAAGATATGTGTGGGTACCTGCACTTAGCCAAAAATATAAGTATCACCTGTAAATTATTGTCGTACAGGTGTGAATATGAAGGTGGGTTCTTTTTTCACCTGTCACGTCTTCAATGATTGGACAGGTAAGTACGATTATGTAAGATTCTTAATTAAAGGTGTGACTAAGCATGCGATTTATTGATACGTAAGGTGAATCTAATGCAGTCTGTCCCGCCATGTTCCGTCAAGGTACAGACAGGTGTGATTAGGTGCAGTTTAAAAAAAGGTGCAGGTATCATCACATGAAAGGTGGTGAAGATAAGGCTAAGCATCTAACTCTGCCCTCCATAAGTTATAAGCTTATCTTCATGTGATCGTCTCTCTCTCTCTCTCTCTCTCTCTCTCTCTCTCTCTCTCTCTCTCTCTCTCTCTCTCTCTCTCTCTCTCTCTCTCTCTCTCTCTCGGGCAACTTAGGCTTATTATGGCATTAGTTTTAATTGTGAATTTTAAGTTAGTTTAACTCGTATAAAAGTTAATAATTATAAGTGTGAACTTTGTCATTTTAAGTAATTTCCAGGTGACTAAGTTTTAATATCTGTGTGCATTAAGTGAACTGAAGTGATTTTCAAGTGTGAATTCTCAGCCATTCGAAGTAAACTTGAGGTGAATGTAAGTATGAGGCTTTAAGATTGAACTTTTAGTGAACTTAATCGAGTATGAAGTGTTGATTTTAAAAATGGCTTTGGGTTTTTCAATTTAAAGTGAATTTTCAAGTATATAGTATTTATGAAAAATTTACATCATCATTACCATCATTTATGTTTATTCATTTTATATATCAAGTGCAATTTTTTTTTTTTTTTTTTTTTTTTTGTGAGTGCCAATAGATATAATGTTCGCATGTCATGAGTCCAGATAGTCTGTGAATTTTACGGATGAAAGTAGGAATTTTTAGTAAATGTGAAAATTCTAGGAGTGAATATTGTAAGCATGAAACTGAGTATATTCTTGAAGTCCAAGCTGCAGTAATAATGGTAGTAACGGCAGCAGCAGCAGTAGTAGCAGTAGCAGCAGCAGCAGTAGTAGTAGTAGTAGTAGTAGTAGTAGTAGTAGTAGTAGTAGTAGTAGTAGTAGTAGTAGCAGTAGTAGTAGTAGTAGTAGTAGTAGTAGTAGTTATTGCTGTTGTTGTTGTTGTTGTATGAAATTTTAGTGTGAAAATTAAATGAGTGAATATTTTACGCATGAAATCTTTAAACCGTACATTTCCAAACACAGCAAGCATCACACTGCCATTCATTAGCGAGTGTCATGACGGAAAGACGGAAGGAAAACGAAGTACTGGCAGAAACGACTCCTCGCGCTCCATTACCAGATTAAACCTGCGGCTCGCCTAAAGACACCTGGCGCACCTGTAGCAGAGCGCAGGTACAGGTAAGGGGGTGCAATTAATGGCCCATTCACCTTTCCTTAAACCAGGTGAGGATGAGAAGCGGAAAAGTTAGTGGATGAAAGATTGAAGCGAAAAAGTTTGTTCGTTGAAAATGGCGGCAGCGCATCCTCTCTCTCTCTCTCTCTCTCTCTCTCTCTCTCTCTCTCTCTCTCTCTCTCTCTCTCTCTCTCTCATCGTTATCATATATTACCTCCATTCCTTTTTTTAAACATTACCTTTTTCCCTTCCTATCTTCCACCCTCCTCCTCCTACTCCTCCTCCTCTTCCTCCTCCTCCTCCTCCTCCTTCATTTCCTCCGTTACTAAATTAATCCTCTTCTTAACCTCATTCCTGACTTTCTTTTTACTCTCTCTCTCTCTCTCTCTCTCTCTCTCTCTCTCTCTCTCTCTCTCTCTCTCTCTCTCTCTCTCTCTCGTAACAGGGGAATGCACAAGCTTAAATCCTATGGGCAGCTCTTTCCTACGGTTTATACAAGGACTAATCTGTCAGGGATCCTTGCCTTGCCGCCTCTCTCTTCATCTCCCTCCCCTTCCTCTCACTTTTCCTTCCCCGGTCTTCCTCTTCCTTCATATCGCCTCTCCTCTCTTCTCTTTCCCTTGATCTTTTCTTCCTTTATCTCTTTCTCTATTGAATTACGAGTGTTCTTTATTTTCGTTATCCTCCCTCTTTTCTTTTCTTGCATTCCTTTCATCTCTCTCTCTCTCTCTCTCTCTCTCTCTCTCTCTCTCTCTCTCTCTCTCTCTCTCTCTCTCTCTCTCTCTCTCTCTCTTATCAATATTCTCTCCATTTCCGTCTTTCATTTAAACCCAAACTCTTCCCCTCTTTCTATTATCTTCCTCTGCCTCGTCCTCCTCCTCCTCCACCTCCTCCTCGTCGTCCTCCTCCTCCTCGTCCTCCTCCTCCTTTCATTCCCTCCGTTGCTAAATTAATCCTTCACTTATCCTCATCCTAATCTTCCCTTTTACTTTCTGCTACGTTACTTTCAATATTCTCTCTCTCTCTCTCTCTCTCTCTCTCTCTCTCTCTCTCTCTCTCTCTCTCTCTCTCTAACATGATAAAAAATGGCTTCGTATTATCGACTAAAACAAAAAAGTTTCCCAACAAAAATACATTTTTTAAATTAGTTTGATAGGGAATCTCTCTCTCTCTCTCTCTCTCTCTCTCTCTCTCTCTCTCTCTCTCTCTCTCTCTCTCTCTCTCTCTCTCTCAACTAATAGAAAATCATAATATCAACGTAGATAACTTTTATAACCAATGCTATATAATAGTAATGATAATAATATACAGTAATAATAATAATAATAATAATAATAATAATAGTAATAATAATAGTGTCAATTATAAGTGAAAATTAAAATAAAAAGTAAAACAATGAGAGAGAGAGAGAGAGAGAGAGAGAGAGAGAGAGAGAGAGAGAGAGAGAGAGAGAGATAATAACAACACCGATAAGGATAACGAACACAAGACCAAAGACAATAAATGAGATGATAAGGAGATGGAGAAAATCAATAAACGGGGAATAGACAAGGAAAGCGATGAACACAAGAAAAACAATAAAGGGGATGAAGCGAAAGAAAAGGACACACGGAATCAATACAATAAAGGAGGACACAAGGAAAGAAGAGGAATGATGGAGGAGGAGGAGGAGGAGGAGGAGGAGGAGGAGGAGGAGGAGGAGGAGGAGAAGGACGATAAACATGAAAGAGGAAGAATGAAGACTCAAAGAATACAACACACACACACACACACACACACACACACACACACACACACACACACACACACACACACACACACACACAATCCCAATTATAAGTAGACACAAAAAACGAAACGAAACGCAACACACGAGAGAATAAAGAAAACGATAAGAGAGAGAGAGAGAGAGAGAGAGAGAGAGAGAGAGAGAGAGAGAGAGAGAGAGAGAGAGAGAGAGAGAGAGAGAGAGAGAGAGATACACAAAACGAAACTAACAATCTAACCACAATAAAAAAAAAAGAACAAATAAAAATAATTGGAAAAGAAATGAAAAAAAGACAAAGGCAGTAAAGAAAAGAAGAAATTAATAATCAAAGAAAGAAAACAAAAATAATAATGAATAAAATTATACAAAAGAGGATCTAGCACATCAGAACAACAACAACAACAACAACAAGAGAACAAGATACAATACACAATCTCCTCCTCCTCCTCCTCCTCCTCCTCCTCCTCGTTACGTCATCATTATGGCCTCCACTGTCATCTCCTCCTCTCCATCACTACAGGGAGGGAAAATATGGAGAGGAAACAAGAAGAATAATGAAAGGGAAGAAGGAAATAGAGAAGGAAGAGAGAAAAAGAAGGAAAGGGAATGGAGATGAAGGAAAGGAGATAAGAGAAAGAGAAAAATGGAAAGTAAAGACAAGAAAAAGGAAAAAAAGGAAGAAATCGAAGGAAAGGAAATAAAGGGAAAAATGAAGGAAAGAAAATGAAAAAAATGAAGAAAGGGAAAGGAGAAACGGAGACCAGAAACAAAAAGAAGAAAAGAAAACTGAGAGAAAAAAAATGAAAGGAAGGAAATGGAGAAAATTAAGAAAATAAAAAAATGAATGAAGGAAAGGAGGAGGAGAGATTACAAAAAAAGGAAGATACGAAGGAAAGGGAGAGAAGGGAAAATAAGATAAGAATATGGCGAGAAAATTAATGACAGAGAATGAAAAGGATGAAGGGGAAAGGAGAGAGAGAAACGAAAAATGGAGGGGGAAGATTTGAAAAGATGAAAGAGGAAGAGGAGAAGCGTGAAGAAAAGAGGAAATTAATGAAAGAATAAAGAAGAGAAAAAGGAAAAATAAACAAAGGTAAGGAAGAACAAAGGAAAGGAAAAATAAAGAAAGGCATGAAAGAAAAGGAGATAAAACACTGAGAAAATGAAGGAAGAGATAATAAAAAGAAGGAAAAGAAGGAACAAAGTGGGAAAAAAGAATCACAAAAATGGAATGAAGACAATAATGAAAAAGAAAACGGGAAAAGAAAGAAGGAAGAGGGAGAATGAAAAAAAGAAAGAAAAGAAAGAAGGAAGAGAGGAAGAACGAAGTACATAACAAAGAGGAGAGAGTAACTAAGGAGAGAATCAAAGGAGAAACAGAACAGAAAAGAAAAAGAGGATTAACGAAGAGAGGAAGAGGAAGAGAAGGCAGAAGAGAATAAGGGTGAGGAAGGGAAAGAATGAAAGGAACGCAATAATAAACCAAACGCAGGAATAATTAAAGAGAGAGAGAGAGAGAGAGAGAGAGAGAGAGAGAGAGAGAGAGAGAGAGAGAGAGAGAGAGAGAGAGAGAGAGAGAGAGAGAAATTGGCGTAGCAACGGGATCATATGGCGTCGTAGAGAGAGAGAGAGAGAGAGAGAGAGAGAGAGAGAGAGAGAGAGAGAGAGAGAGAGAGAGAGAGAGAGAGAGAGAGAGAGAGTCATGTCACCTGGGAAACACTAATTAAATTCATTACCAGGTATATTTCCTTACCTTCATGTCAAATTAACAGTAACATTCTCATCATCAAAGTAATTCCTCCTCCTCCTCCTCCTCCTCCTCCTCTTCTTCTTCTTCCTCCTCCTCCTCCTCCTCCTCCTCCTCCTCCTCTTCCTCCTCTTCTTCTTCTTCTTCCTCCTCCTCCTCCTCCTCTTAATCAATCAAGGGAATCAGAAACGAATAATCTCACGAAGCTTCAAGACAGATTCGAATATCACCAATTATTGACTTTTATACTTTTTTTCTACGTCCTTTTTCTTATATTTTCATCACTTCACATACTTAGTCCAGTGTTTTCAGCGTTCAGGTGGATGCTGCATTTATTTCTTTATTTATCTACTTATTTCTGCTTTGTTTCATTCACTGCTTGTTGAGATAAACTAATACAAAGATAACACAGTCGTTTAATCTGTTTAATCTTGCTTATTCCTACGCACTGCACCACCACCACCACTATCACCACCACCAGTCGCTTCAATTGGTTAAAAACGAGGCTTCGAAACATCCATAAGATATCTCGTTAAAGTTCCCGTGAAGCAGTGCCGCCTCACGCCTGTCGCCACCACTAGCACCCCTCAGCACTCGACACACACCTGCAGCACCTCAGTGGCGACCCTCACCACTCTAGAGGCGGCTGGGAGCTGATGGGAAGCAAGCCCTGATCACCATTGCCTCTACCACTGCTGGCCGGGAGGTGAACGGCGTGTGTCCTCCCCCTCTGACGGACCAAGTGGCACTGAGGTCTGGTTGGTCTGGCAGCTCTCGTTGCACCCTCCCACTGTCCGCACAAGCACAACAGGTGAAGGTTTGGCGGCGTGGCGAAGCGAGGCAGGCGGCTTGTGCAGGGAGGCAGGGCGGCAGGGAGGGAAAAAAAAAGCACCCCTCCCTGCCTGCCCTTCCCTCTCTCTCTCTCTGGTGTGCATGTGTTATTGTATGTATGTGAAACAATAGTGGTCTCTCTCTCTCTCTCTCTCTCTCTCTCTCTCTCTCTCTCTCTCTCTCTCTCTCTCTCTCTCTCTCTGCCATCTGGAGCATCTGCAATAAAACAAGTGGCAATCAACGCAGCGACACAGTGACGCACCTCCTACAAGCGTCACGCACCCTGCCTGGCCTCACCCTGCACCCTGCCTCACGTCACGCCCCTCGCCGCCCCCGCCCCCACAAAGCCCCAACAAAACCCACACCACCCGCACGCAGCTCCACAGTCGACGGTGAACCCTGAGCGAGCCAGCAGCGGCCCCCACAGCTCTACTTCGATAAGGCTGTTCAGAAGCGCTTTGCTCTCTCACCAACAGTTCCAAAGGCCACAGAGATGACCAGCCGGGTTCTCAAGAGTGTTTCTCCTGTTAGTAATGAAGAAATCTTGCAATTCTGTCACTGGAACCGTAAAAACACACTTGATGAAAACCTGTAGTCTATTAGAGGCAGTAAAGGTCTGGGCAGAAGTGTTCCTGAGTATGGCTCTTTACAGTAAGGTGTGTCAGAAGCTTTAAAATGTTCATAGTTGGAGATTACGTGAACAAATCCAAGCCTCTATGGTATTAACGGCTCTTGAAGGAGGCGCTGAAGGAGGTAATAGGTGCGAGGCAGGTGTTAGAGGTGAGGTGAGATGAGGATATAATAGAAGAGAGAGTGTAAGAGAGGTTATGTTCAAAAGTGATGGGTGTGCGAAGTGAGGTGAAGGAGGCGCTGAAGGAGGCACTGAAGGAGGTGGTGAAGGAGGCGACGAAGGAGGCGGGAAGAGCTTGAGGGCTTCCTACCATAACTCACAGCCTGTCCTCCTCCCTCTTAAGGCTGAGACGAAGCACCGATTTAAGGCAGCCTTCCTCACTGCTGGTAAAGGGGAGAGGACGCAGGCGGTGACACAGATGTTTAGACTGCCACACTCTCGCGACACCACCACCGCCATCACCTTGCCGCTATCACCACCACCACATGCCATCACCACCACCACCACCAGGAACACGTCATCACCACCACCACCACGACTATCACCATCACCATCATAATTTTTACTGCTATCACCACCACTACCACCAGGAACACGTCATCACCACCACCACCACGACTATCACCATCACCATCATCATTTTTGCCGCTGTCACCACCACCACCATCATTAACACCAGGTACTACTCTTGTTATTGAAATGATAAAAAAAAAAATAGTACTTGTTTATCCCTTAGGATGTTAAGTAATGCGCCACCACCACCACCACCACCACCACCACCACCACCACCACCACCAACAACAACAACAACAACAACAACAACAACAACAACAGCAACACAACTACAAATGCAACCACCCATCCACCACCATCACCGCTGCCACCACCACCACCACCACCACCACCACCTCAACACCAAATGCCGCGGGGCTTTCACACTGTGGCGGAGGAGGCGGTGGAGGTTAATGGCTTTGAGAAGACGAGGCGGTGGTATAAACTTTTCCAACAGCCGCGTCGCCGTCAGCCCGTCAACCTGCCAGTGTGGATGTCTCCTGGAGGGGTCTGCAAGGTCACGCCGCTTGGGATGCCGCTCTCTCCCCTCTGGCGGCGTGACGGAAGGGTGGAAAAGTGTAAAAGAGTATGTATCAAAAGGCGTGATTGTCTGACGGAGGCGCTGAGGACACGGGCAGCCTGACGTAGGATCCTGAAGGTATAAGGTGTGTGTATCATACGGGGTGGCTGTCTGACGGAGGCGCTGAGGACACGAAGCACACAAGCAGCCTGACGAAGGATCCTGCCCTCTATTCACTCAGCACAAAGGAACAAGGAGGAACAGAGGAGAAAAAGGTTATTTAATCTCTGTACACGAATGGAAAGGACCAAGGGTACTGAAAAAAAAAGGAAGAAAATAAAACAGCTGTGTCTTCAGAAATATATAAAGATATTCTTTTTGGTATCATAAGGAGGAGAAGGACCAGAAGGAGGAGGAGGAGGAGGAGGAGGAGGAGGAGGAGGAGGAGGAGGAGGAGGAGGAGGAGGAGGAGGAGGAGGAGAAGGAGGAGGACAAAGAAAGAAAAAGGGTAGTAGTAGTAGTAGTAGTAGTAGTAGTAGTAGTAGTAGTAGTAGTAGTAGTAGTAGTAGTAGATACTTTCCACCCATCCATCCACACACACACACACACACACACACACACACACAATTCAATCTCCCAACAAGCAGTAACCACCACACTCCCCAGCGCCTATCACCTCCCGTCCCCCGCCACCACTCACCGCCTCGCGGGACACACACACCAGGACAAAGTTTCGCCAAGTTAAAGTGAACGGAGGATAAACACACCACAAGGGAGGAGCAGAATAGCAGGGCGAGTACTACACCTGAGAGGAGGAGGTGTAGACACGCACGCAACACCAGGACACAGGAATCATTGATCTTACCACAGCAGAAAGTACGGGAGG
This sequence comes from Scylla paramamosain, assembly GCF_035594125.1. Lineage (NCBI taxonomy): Eukaryota > Metazoa > Arthropoda > Malacostraca > Decapoda > Portunidae > Scylla > Scylla paramamosain. Next base: position 6,118,613 of record NC_087193.1, on the reverse strand, counting down.
TGTACAGACTGAGATGTGGGGCGAGTCATTGCTGTGTGGTGTACCTAACCTGACCTGACCTAACCTGACTTGACCTAACTATACTTGACCTAACTTAACCTAACCTAACCTAACAATCTAACCTAACCTAACCAACCTAACCTTACCTAACATAACCCAACCTAACCTAAGCTAACCTAACCTAACCTAACCTAACCTAACAAAACATAACATGACTTAATCTTAACCTAATCTAACTCAACCTAACCTAACTTAACCAAACTAACCAAACCTAGACTAACCTAACTCAACCTAACCCAGCCTAACCTAACCTATAGATCTTACCACAACAAAAAGAACGAGTATATGCAGCCATAGTGTAGATAAGAGTCACTCTGAGTGTTGTATACCAAGAAAACACTCAAAAACACTCAAACACACAGAAACACACTGAAAAACACAAACAAATACAAAGGAACACGCACACTACACTTTTCAAATTCTCATCTTCAAAACTGTGGAGGAGGAGAAGGAACAGGAGAGAGAGAGAAAAAAGGTTAACAAAGAATAAGCAAAAGTGAAGGACGGGAATGAAAATGAAAAAAAAAGATAAAGAATAGATAGAAAGATAAAGAGAATAAAGGAGAGGATAATTGAAGGGTGAAGGGAGAAGGAAGGAAGGAAGGTGATGAAGAGAAGAAGGGTAGAAAAGGAGGAGGAGGAATAGACACACTGGAGGAGAAAGAAGAGGGTGTGGAGGAGGGTGGACGTGTGTGTGCGTGTGGCGTATGTGTATTTAAAAGGTGTGTGTGTGTGTGTGTGTGTGTGTGTGTGTGTGATAGTTATCGATTCCCTGTTGTGTCTGTCTGTCTGTTTGTCTTTCATCTCTTTATTTCAGCAAATTTATGCCTTTGTGCCTCGTGTCTGTCTGTCTGTGCCTGTCTGTCTCATGCCCCCTTCCCTCTCCCTCTCTCTCTCTCTCTCTCTCTCTCTCTCTCTCTCTCTCTCTCTCTCTCTCTCTCTAACATACCTGTGGTCCCAATGGAGTCACCTGTGAGAGGTAGACTGACTCCCCCCACCTGTCCTCTCCTCTTTAACTCTCTCTCTCTCTCTCTCTCTCTCTCTCTCTCTCTCTCTCTCTCTCTCTCTCTCTCAACCATTTGTATGAATTCTACACTAAAGAAAACAAAAAAGCTGATATACAAAGTTTCCTCATCTGCTTTTCTATCAGTAGTAGTAGTAGTAGTAGTAGTAGTAGTAGTAGTAGTAGTAGTAGTAGTAGTAGTAGTAGTAGTAACAACAGTAGTAATGGCAATAGTAGTAACACACACACACACACACACACACACACACACACACACACACACACACACACACACACACACACACACACAGGAAGCAAGACTCACAGAAAGTAAAGGCTAAGCAACAAAAACAGCAAACAAACAAAT
>NC_087193.1:6052183-6107183 GCF_035594125.1 Scylla paramamosain | reverse complement strand
TGAGAAAAAAAAAAAAAAAACAGGCGGAGACGACTTAGAACACTTAACTTCACAGATATATGAAGTTTCCAGTTTAGATTATAAGTAAAGGACAGGCCGAGGATGTTCAGTGTAGAAGAGGGGGACAGTTGAGTGTCACTGAAGAAACGAGAATAGTTATCTGTTAGGTTGTGTCGAGTTGATAGATGGAGGAATTGGGTTTCTGAGGCATTTGACAATACTGAGTTTGCTCTGCCCCAATCATGTGGCTTCCCTGCATGAACTGTTTACTTCCTGAAGGGTTGGACGTCTACGAAAAGACATGGAAAAGTGCAGGGTGGTATCATCAGCGTGGGAGTGAATAGGACAAGAAGTTTGGTTCAGAAGATCATTGATAAATAGTAGGCAGAGAGTGGGTGACAGGACAGAACCTTGAGGAACACCATTGTTAATAGATTTAAAAGAACAGTGAGCGTCTACCAAAGCAGCAATAGAACGGTCAGAAAGGAAACTTGAGATAAAATAACAGAGAGAAAGATAAAAGCAGTAGGAGGGTAGTTTGGATATCAGACTCTATCAAAAGTTTTTGATATGTCTAAGGCAACAGCAAAAGTTTCACCAAAATCTCCAAAAGAGGATGACCAAGACTCAGTAAGTAGAGCCAGATCACCAGTAGAGCAGCCTTGACGGAACCCATACTGGCGATCAGATAGAAGATTGTGAAGTGCTGAGGAGAGATTCAAAAACTTTAGATAGGCAGGAAATTAAAGCAATAGGACAATAGTTCGAGGGATTAGAACGATCAGCCTTTTTAGGAACAGGCTAAATGTAGGTAAACTTCCAGCAAGAGGAAAAGGTAGATGTTGACAGAGTTGAAAGAGCTTGACTAGGCAAGGTGCAAGCAAGGAGGCGCGGTTTCGGAGAACAACGGGAGGGACACCATCAGGTCCATAAGCCTTCTGAAGGTTTAAGCCAGCGAGGCATGGAAAACATTATTACGAAGGATTTTAATGGGTAGCATGAAGTAGTCAGAGGGTGGAGGAGAGGGAGGAACAAGCCCTGAATCATCTAAGGTAGAATTTTTGGCAAAGGTTTGAGCAAAGAGTTCAGCTTTAGAAATAGATGAGATGGCGGTGGTACCATCAGGATGAAATAAAGGAGAAAGAAACAAAATTATTGGAGATGTTTTTGGCTAGATGCCAGAAGTCACGAGGGGAGTTGGATCTTGAAAGATTTTGACATTCTATTAATGAAGGAGTTTTTGGCTAGTTGAAGAACAGACTTGGCACGGTTCCGGCCAGAAATATAAAGGTTATGAGATTCTGGTGATGGAAGGCTCAAGTAGCTTTTGTGCGCCACCTCTCTATCATGTGTAGCACGAGAACAGACCTGTGTCAAACCAAGGTTTGGAAGTTTTATGAGTTATGCTTTCAGCACAGAGAGGAGTCTCTGACACGGAAGCAGTAGTTATTCCAAGGAAACTCAGCATAGCAGTGAGGGAAAGTAGCAAGTCTCTCTCTCTCTCTCTCTCTCTCTCTCTCTCTCTCTCTCTCTCTCTCTCTCTCTCTCTCTCTCTCTCTCTCTCTCTTACGCTGCCCCTTAACAAAAGTAGGTCATAAAAGCAGTTTAGTTAAGTAATTATAAGTTTACCTGAAAGAGGAGATCCATTATTACGCTTATTGATGTGTGTGTGTGTGTGTGTGTGTGTGTGTGTGTGTGTGCAGTACTAATCTCTCATATCAATAAATACTAAACCAACCACGCCCATGGAAACGACACACACACACACACACACACACACACACACACTACATATCCCACCACCACCTAACAGGAAAGATACCCATACCGAAAAAAAAAGAAAAAACAAACAAACAAACAAACAAGAAAACAAACACAAATCACAACAAACACAAAACAACACTCTTACTAATCACACACACACACACACACACACACACACACACACACACCAAGACGTAACCTTGAGCACCATACGAAAGCCCCCAGTTCCAGAAACACCCCTTGGACACCACCACCACCACCACCACCACCACCACCTAGACGCATGCGCTGAAGAGTTTCAATGGATCCCCGAGTCACCCTTCCCTTGGCTCGGCTTGTTCTCGTTTCTCGTCACTCGCCGGCCAGACTCGCTTCTGGCTGCACGTGGGCACCTCCCGCTCACCTGCCGCTCACCTGCCGTGCTTGTGCTGTCCTGTCTTAACCATGGCAGGCTCCTACTGTGTCCTGCTGGCTGCCTCCCTCCTCCTGCTCCTCACCACGCCTCATGTTCAAGGGTGAGTGTTTATCTTATTTTTGAGTTTGATTTTCTTTTTTTTTTTTTTTTTTTGTGTGTGTGTTTGTGTCCTGAGTTTTTCTGGGGTGTTCTTATTAGTGTGGTGTGTTTTTGTGGTGTTTGTTTGATACGTTCGTGTTTTTTGTTAAGGGTCACGGTGGTGTTTTTGTTAAGGGTCACGTGTGTGTGTGTGTGTGTGTGTGTGTGTGTGTGTGTGTGTGTCAATGGTTTTAGTTTGGTTTGCTCGCCTAGGAATGTGCGTGTTGTCAAGGCGCACGTGAATGAGTGAGTGAGTGTGTTTGCTTGTGTGTGTATGAGTTTGTGCGTGTCTCTCTGGAATGCCAGCGACTGTAGCTTGACTGACGCGAAGTTCCTTGTGTATAATGAAAGCGAAGCCAGGTTTTAATACGCACATGTCACGATACTACGAATGACAAGGCTTATTTTCAAGGGTGTCATCGTTATTATTATTATTATTATTATCATCATTTTTTACTAAGACGATCTAATGCAACGTAATTTTCCTTACATTATACAATCATTTACAATTTTACTCAATCCTGACTTGCTTGTTTTCACTTTCTCGCATTTTTAGCTCAAGTTCGCTGTGTGTGTGTGTGTGTGTGTGTGTGTGTGTGTGTGTGTGTGTGTCTGTCCATTCCTTAATTGCGGCGTCTGTAGGCGGGGATTGTGTTGTTTGTTGAAGTGTGTTGCTTGGGGAAAATTGTTTGCTTTTGTGTTCCAGGAGGAGATGAATCGTAAGTGTTTGTGTTGCTAAGAAGAAGAGTGTCGGTGTTTGTTGATGTGTTGCGAAGTGTAGAAGGGGTGATAAGTGTTGTGTATAGAGGAACCTTGTAATGGGAGTGTTTGTGGGGGGATGATTGCTGTGTTGCTCTGCGGGGAGGGGAACAGAGGAGGAGAGAGGGAAAAGAAGTACCTGTGCTGTGTTGACATGTATTGAAAGGAAGGAAAAGAATATGTGTGTTGTGTAGTTGTATAGTGGCTGTTGCAGGGCGGAGTGTGCAGGTGTTGAAATTGACGAATGTATTATAGAAGTCAGATATAGAGACGAACCAATGACAGTGAGACATAAAGCACCACACGTTTAGCACGCAGGCAACTTAGAGATGATCTTTTTAACACATGCAGGGAGGAGAGTGAACATGTGTGGTGATGTTAAAGAGAGTTAGAGAATGAATGATAGGCAGACTGAGTGAAAGATCCAACAACCTTAATAGCTACTTCCAGCAACACAATTTTAGCACACAATCTACTTAGAAGTGATAATTTAAAACACTACTTGCAGGGAGGAAAGTTTAAACAAGAGTAAAGAGACAATAAACATAATCAGTAAACTTCACACTCAAGGCACCATAACCTTAACACAATATACGTACTTAAGTCATCTATTCAACACATCCTTTCACCAACAACAGAAAATGGGAGGCAGAAGATAAGAGAGCTCCTGGTTACGGCAATATTGCGTAAAATGAAGCAAAAAAGTAAGTGAAAACGATCAACGATAAAATTTCCGGCAGCGGGGGCGAAAAATGCTTCACTGTTTCGAAACGCTCCATATAGAGATTCGAATGAGCGACCGCACCCGTATTTTTTGTATGTCCGTCCGTCCGTCTTTACGCCAGTGTCTTGCAGGTGAATGTCGTATGTGTTGCAGCATTGCCTCTTGTTCGCCGCGTGTTGCATGCTGTGTTGCGCCAGTGTTGCGTTATTTTGAGAAAGAAGACTAGAGTAGGTTACGATGGACACAGACAGACAGACAGACAGACAGACAGACAGGCGGGCAGGTAGATGAGTGGACAGACGGAGGGATGAAAAAATACAGGTGGATAGACAAAGGGATAAATTAAGACAGGCGGATGAATTAATAGTAGAGACACAATAATGAATGGATAGACAGATATAGAAAAAAAATGGATACACACAAACAGAACGAGAAATGGACACAGATACACAAAGAGAAGTAGAGAGACAGACTGATACAGAAATAGGAATGGATAAGATAGATATATTGACAGACAGACAGACAGGTACGTAGCTTATCGACCATAATCTGCTATAAATTGATGAAAAAAGAGCAAAAAAAAAAAAATAATAATAATAAGTTATTCACTCACAGGAAGAGTGTCATCGAGCACACACACACACACACACACACACACACACACACACACACACACACACACACACACACACACAAAAGCATACACGGTCTAGAAGGACTTGCGTATATATAACCCCCCCCCCGTACACAACCCCCCCTCGTATCATTTTATTACCCCTTGTCGTAACTTGCGGCGGATAACAGTGTTTAGCTACGCCGGATGCACGCAACTGGCGCCGCTGACCCACATCACCTGCGTAATAGGGACAGGTGAGCCGCGGGAGGTAGGCAGGCCACACTGGCTTTACAAGGGCGCAGTTCACGATAATCAATGGCAAAAGTATAATGGCTGCCAGGGAGGGAGAGGGAGAGGGATGGGGATGGGAAGAAACGTGGAGAGCAAGGGAAGGGAGGGAGAAGGGTGGAGGGAAGGGAGAAAGGGGAGGGGGCGAAGAGAGGGAAGGGAGAAAGGGGGAGGGAAGAAAGGGAAGGAAGGGAGAAAGGGGGAGGGAAGAAAGGGAAGGAAGGGAGAAAGGGGGAGGGAAGGAAGGGAGAGAGAAAGGTGGAGGGAAGGAAAAGACGAATGGGAAGGAAGGAGAGAGAGAGAGGAAGGAAGGAAATTACACAAGAAAATTAATGAAAACGAAAGAAAAGAGAAGATAGACAAAGGCTGAGGGAAAAGAGAAGAGAAGGGAAGCGAAGGAAAGGTGAAAGAGATAGAGAACGGGTAAGGGAAGGAGGGAGAAGGAAAAAGAAGCGTAGGGAAGGAGAGAAGGAAGGAAAGAATAAGCAAGGAAATGATGAGAGGAGGACGAGAGAAACTAGCTAAACAAATGCTTCACAAAACTTTCAAAATCCACAAGAGAAGGTGAACGTTCCCTTGTCACAGATGTTACGCTAAACCTACCCACGAAAATGACGAGAACACAAAGGATAAGAGAAAGCAAGACCGTCATGACCTTACCAGGCTGTTTGGATTACACAAGACTGCCTATTAGGAGACGCAGCGAAGAATCCAAACATTTCTCTGATATTATATTTTTACTGGAATCGCCTGGAGTAGATGGGCAGACAGGCTGACAGGTGAGAGGTTAGGTTTAATTCAGTTTAGGTTACCGAGACAGGCTGGCCCTTGGGGAACTGGAAATTGCAGGTAAATAAAAGCACAAGATTGGCTACAAAAACAATCTTAAATTCCTACACTTCGGCAGAGACTATACCATTATCAGAGCGTGTGAGAGCTTTATATATATGCGTATATATACAAATAAAAACAGGGATTAAAAAAAAAAACATTCAAAAGGTATAAAGAGGGTAGGCTGACTGGGTGTTTTGTCCACAGCTTCTTGATAATGGCAGAGTCTGTGCTGAAGCGATGGAATTAAAGATGGTTTATATAGTCACGCTGGTGCTTTTATTAATCTGGTTTAGGTTACGTTAGGTCGGGTCAGGACAGGTTAGGTTAGATTAGGATAGGTTAGGTCAGGTTAGATTAGATCAGGATAGGTTAGGTTACAGTTAGGTTAGATTAGGATAGGTAGGGTTATGTTAGGTTAAGTTAGGTTAGGTTAGGTTAAGTTACGTTAGGTTAAGTTATTTTAGGTTAAGTTATGTTAGGTTAGGTTAAGTTAGGTTAAGATTACTATGTTGGATTGAATTAGATCAGTTAATTAGGTCAGACTATATTAGGTTAGATTAGATTGTTAGATTAGAATATATTTGTCTTGAGTAGTTTAGATTAAGTTGCATTAGATTTCAGTTATATCACATTACGCAAACTTGTATCAGGATGTCACGGTGAGTTAGGCTCAGACCAAGTTACGCCATAAGTCACGGATACCTGTGCAATAGAACCACATTAACAACACAACTGCTCAAGGACACACTAAGCACTAAGCACACAAAGCCGGTACGTACAAAACACGCACATTTCCGCTGTTTTCCCGTTCCGCCCACACACACACACACACACACACACACACACACACACACACACACACACACACACACACACATATCAACCCCGTCAAAGTACTGAGTTCACCCTGCACAGTGACCACCCCCCTGTACCCAATCACCCGCAAGAGCTAGTTGTCCTTGCGTGATCTGAGTGTATCGATCGAACAACACTCGCTCCTCGGGGTTACCTGTGGGAGTCGTTAAGGTGAGCTGCTTACCTGTCACTAATTAGGTTGGAAGGTAGGGGGTTTAACGAGGGGTGAGAGGGAAAGGAAGATTATGAATGGGATATTAGTGAAGCAAGCTGAAAAAGGGAAAAAAAAATAAAGGTAATAAGATTGAAAAAATATGCAAATGAAAGGGAACAGCAAATGAAACTGAAAATATGAAAAACAAACTGAAAATAAGCAAAATAAAACAAAAAAATAAGTAAAGCAAAACAAAAAAAAAAACGCAAAACCAAATGAAAAATACGCAAAACAAATTGAAGAATAAGAAAAAAAAACTGAAAAATAAACAAAAACAAATAAGCAAAACAAACTGAAAAATACAAAAAAAAACAATAAAATAAACAAAGTAAATTAAAATAGCACGCAAAACAAGCAAAAATACGCGAAACAAACTGAAAAAAATACGGAAAACAAACAAATATGCAAAACAAAAATAAATAAACAAAACAAAAATATACAAGTATCAAACTGAAAGCAATAAAAACAAAACAATAACCAGGAAAAAAAAATCAATGAACGAAGTCGAAAGTTATTGAAAAATGCGCAATAAACAACTAATAAAAGGCAAGAACGAATGAATGAAGAGAAAAAAGCAGTATGGGTAATCTGAGCGGCCGGACCAGGTGTATATTTCGAGTCAATGGTAACTGAAGGCCAAGGAGAGATTAAAAGTGAGACTGAAAGACGCTAAGGTTCTCACGTGTCTCGGGTTCAACGTAATCACCTTCTTATTCTTTGCCACAGAACTCCTTGACTTGAATCCACCTTGATTTTGCCTCACTATGACTTTATCGTAACTTTTTATTTTACATTTCGTTACCTAGACTTCTCGTTAACTCCATCATTTCACCTCGCCACTCTTAACTTAATGATTTCACCGTAACTTCTTGGATTAACAAAATTAACTTTAATATGACGTCAATGTAACGTAACTTCAATGTAACGTAACTTCAATGTAACGTAACTTCAATGTAACGTAACATCACTTTAACCTTGCCTTGATTAACGTCTTGCCTTATCTTGCATTCACCTTGCCTACCTTAACTTCGTAATTAGACTATAACATCATCCTAATTTCATCTTAACTTCATATTAACTACAGACCTTTACTCGTCAACTCCAGCCATCCACTCCCTTCCCACACACTGCTTCCCTCATCAATTCCTGCCTGGCTTTACATAACTCCCCACGCGCTCACCAAGTCTCGGCAAACACGCCCTGAACACCGCGACACACCATCCTTGCTGACTCTATTGTTTTTGTCCCAAGTTTGCCCTCCGGCTCAGGTGTCTGGTTACCTGGCGGACCGAGGCCACACAGCACCCAGGGTTCGTATCCATTAGCCTCGTAAAGTCATTAGGGGCGTTACTTGTGCGCATTTCGAAAGGCTTTGTTCTCTCGCTGGTGTTCAAAAATGATCGAGTTTCTCATGAATAGTCTTTTTTTCCCCAGTCATGGCGTGGAGTCGTTGCCAAACTATCAAAAGCATCGTGAAAGTAATGACAAGTATGCAAGGCGTGATGGCTTCTTGCAGCTTCCCTGACTTATTTTCTTGTGTTCTTATGTTCTTGGTACTTTATATTACTAAGGTGCCGTGCCTTGGAAGACGTAACAAGGCAAACCACTCTAAGCTCTCTCGTCCATCGCCCTTGTTCACCCCATTAACCTGCATTACAGATGTAGAATCGTTAAATTATTACTGGAGTCCTGACAGTACCCTTGAATATCCAATCACATTCGACTATATCCTCTTAAAAGATGTACAACTTAACTATCACACCTACAGACTTGCACTACACCTTGTTAAAGGACGCAATTCGTTAAACTATCAGATAATGGAACTATCGCACCGTTGAACTTCCATTACACACTGTTAGAAGACGCAAAATCGTTAGACTATCACACCCATAAACGCACCGAGTCCCGTTATGACACAGACTCGCTTAACCATCGCAAATCATGAAAGCACACTTGGCCATTCACTTCCTTGTTAAGAAAAAAAAAATGCGAGGTTAAGAAACGCTTATAGGAAAATCTCTCCCTTCGTACCCCTCTTTTTTTTTTTTTTACTAACCCCTTTTTTTTTTTTTTCTACTAACCTGAAATTTTCCCTCCCGGCATTGAAATTCTCTCACCCTCCTCACTCTTGTTGTTGTTGTACTAAACTGAAAATTTCTCTCCCTGTACTGAAATTCTCACCCTTTTTTTTGTTGCTGTTGTTGTACTAATCTGAAATTCAATCTCCCTATTTTTTTTTCTTTTTATCGCTGGTCAGACACGTGAGCTAAGCTAAAATTTTCTCTTTACCTTTTTTTTTTTTTTATGCCAGTGGTCAGACACGTGTGGCAGACTGGCTCCCCACACTACTCAAGGTGAAACAGATGTGGGAAATTTATCTCCCCACAAAATAGATACCTCGCCCTTCGCTGGAAAGGTCAGACACGTGTACCAAACTGGTCTGGCAACTTGAGGTGAAACGCACTGCAGGGCACTGATCTCCGGCTGAAATACTGCCATCATCTCTGTTTACTACACTGACATGAAGATACTAAACTGGTCACTGGAAATGTGGTGTATTACTTAACGTGGGGTAACCAAACTTGATGGAAAACTTAAATCAACTGACGTAAAAATAAACTTAAATGGATGGATAAAAAAAATATATATATATATATATATATATATATATATATATATATATATATATATATATATATATATATATATATATATATATATATATATATATATATATATATATATATATAAACTTGAATTAACTGACAAAGAAAAGAGGGAAACTTAAATCAACTGACATGAAAAAAATAATAATAAACTGACAAAAGCAGAAAAACTTCAGATAAATGACGTGAAAAAAAAACAAAGAAAACTTAAATCAAATAAGAAAAAAGAAACATAAATAACGAAAAAAAAACTGAGCAAAATTCAAATCATTTAACTGACTAAAAGAAAACGAAAAACCTAGACTTAAAAAAAAAAAGAAGAAAGAAAAAAATCAGGAAAATATTCTTGAGCACAGCAGAACGCCAAGCAGAGAGTGGAAGGTCATCTGTCTTAGAGGAAAACTGGAAACAAGTAAACCGGTTAGACGATCAAGGGAAACCACAACTTGCAGTGACTCGAAAACCAGTCAAATGATGAGCTTTACTCCAACACCAACTTTGCACTGCTTCCCTCCACTTGTTCTCTCTTCAGCAACACTTGGTGAGATTTGTGGAGGCCGTGACTGAAGGGGAGACTACGTGACTGAAGGGGAGACTACAATTGTAATCATCCACTAGGCTCCATAACGCTCCTGGTGCTGTCTACTGCCAATTTCCCCCTTGCCAGATTAATATCCTTGATTCGAGTGCTTCTTTCTTGCCGAGGTATTGCAGCCACGGTGTAGAGGCGGAACTCGGCACAAAGAGAAGAGTTAATTGATTCCCTCCCTTCATCTCCTTGTCGTGCGCGTGACTGACTTGTCTCCAACGCTCGAGGGAAAATAAAGGTTCCTGGGAATGTACGAAATGCTGAGAATACCTAAAGATTTGTCCTGTAAATTTTAAAAAAGACTCACTAAAATGTACGAAGTTATGCAAATGTGAGAAATTCCTGTAAAATTCCAAAAATTAGTCTAAATAACATTACACTGAGCTAAATATGAGGAAAACCATAACAACCACAAGAATTACAACCCAAATCCACGCACAAAAACACGCACAACATCCAACACAATCAAGAAACACCACGTAAACAACACAACAGGTAAAACTGAGGCAACGGAGCACGGAACGAGACCATAACACAACACAACACAACACACACAACATTACAGACCATCCGCGCCAAGAAAGCAACACGAGGGAGTATTATCAACCACAACACCGCACCACAACACACACCACATCATCTCGCCGCGACAAGCCTTCATTGCGCCGCCGTGTTGTGTAACCCTGGGCTCGGTGTAATGGTGTTCCGCCCCTTGGACCAGCGGACGCATGGCCAACCTGTCTGGTGATAGCATCGTTGTTATTAGCCTGCCAGCCACAACACTTACACTGAGGAGGAGGGAAGGGGAAGCGGGGGAGGACGAGGGAAGGGGAAGAGATGTAGGAAACCTGAAAGAAGAGAAGGAACAGAAAAGTCGAGGGATGTGGATGAGGAGGAGGGGAAGAGCAATGAAAGAAAGAAGTGAGGGAGGAGTAAGAGACAGGAAGACTGGAAGAGAAGGTATATTACGAGGGTTCTGGAACAAGGATAGGGGAGAAAGGAGAAGGGATGAAAGGAAGAAGGAAGATAGTGAGTAAATGAGGAAGTGAGCAGTCGAAGGAAGGAAGGAATGGAAGAACAGGAGATAACAGAAGCAGGAGCATGGAGCAGGGGTGAAGGGTGAAGGAGGAGGAAGAGAGTGAGTAAGGGGTAAAGGAGGAGAAGTCTTGCAGGTAAAGTGTTGTATGAGGAAGGTGTTCATCTTGGGCAGGCTCCAGGTTACGTTATTCTTGATTCTTATGTTGCCTACGTGCTGAACTGGCGGCCTGGAGCGGGAGGGTTCCGGAGAGACGCGTTTACTGGGAGTTCTTGTTGTCTTGTTTACTGTCCGCAATAGTGGTTTGGCTAGGGTGGCTTGGAATAAATTGGCAGCCGTTTTTGTCTTGCGTTAGTTGTCTGGAATGGTCTGGCGGCTGTTTGTGTTACCTCCTGTTTTAACTTCCTGGAATAGTTTTCTGGGAATGGCCAGGGATAGATGAGCAGCGCTTTGAATTCATGCATCTTATATTGACCGCCTGGAATAGTGCTGCTGGAATGGACAGAAATAGATGAGCAGGACAGGAATAGATGAGTAGCAGTTTGAGTTATCTTCTTCATCAACTGCCTGGAATAGTTACTGGAATGGCCTTTGATGGAGTGAATAATTGCATAGCGCAGTGAAAGAGTTAAACATACCGATTCCTAATATTACTGACTGGTACTGGATATCTGAATGTACAGTCGCGGCCAGAAGTCTTGTCACCTGATGCTCTCCTTTCCACTGTGCTTAGCGTGTTCCTTCAGCCTCGCGTCCTCTGATTCTGGGACCCATTACTTCGGATTCTGTAGGGTGACAGGAAGCTCACCGGACTTAGGTTGAGACGACACGATTAAATTAATGGAAAAGAAAACGGGAGGTCTACAAACTTTTGGCCTTGAGTGTACGTGGGATGTGTTCTGTACGGCCTAACTGGAACTGGTTTGGTTTGCCGTCATGGAACAGAAGGGCAAGGCGTGGATGCGTGGAGGAGGTTGGGAGAGGCCATGTTCTTGAGTAAATTATAGTGCAAATGATGACTGACTGACTGTTCCCTCCGTGCTTGCTGCTTGCTTCTTACCTCTTCACCCGTGTACCTGTTGACTGCTTGCTGTTGTTGTTGTTGTTGTTGTTTTGTCAAGTGTTTGTTTCCTGTTTAGTCATGTGTTGTTGTTGTTTTTTTTGTTTTTTGTTCTTGTTCGTTAGTGTTGCTTGTTGTTGTTGTTGTTGTTTTTTTGTTCTTGTTCGTTAGTGTTGCTTGTTGTTGTTGTTGTTGTTTTGTTAAGTGTTTGTTTCCTGTTTAGTCATGTGTTGCTGCTTTTTTTTTGTTTTTGTTCGTTAGTGTTGGTTTTTGTTATTGTTTTTGTTCTCTAGTGTTGCTGTTTGTTTTCTCTTTTTATTCTTTTATTGTTTTTATTCGAGTTAGTGATTTTGTTGCCGTTTTTTGCTCCAGTGTTGCTATTTTTTTGTTTTTCGCTCTTGTGTTGCTGTTTTCTGTATATTGTTGTTAGCGGTGCCTTGTGTTGCTGATGTTGTATTTTTGTTCCTTGTTCCTGTAGTTTTTTTTTATTTATTTTCGCTCGTTTGTGTTCATCTTGATTTTTTTCCGCTATTTTGTGTTGCTATTTTCTTCTGTGTATTGTTGTTGGTGGTGCCTTGTGTTGCCTCTTCCCTGTCCTCAAGTGACTAGCGCTGTACAACCCCATGTCTATATTTGCATGATCTACCCTTATAATTTTCCAAGTCCCATGCATACTTCATCCTAATTACCGTGTTCCAGTTAATGATATTCCTTCTCTCCTCCTCTTCTCTCCCTTCCTCCCTTGTTCCTTCCTTAGTTCTTGCATTCCTTCTCCCCACCCCTCTGTTTCTTTTCTCCTGTTCCTTTCCATCCTTCATTCCTTTTTTAGTCTCTCCATCTCTTTTCTTCATTCTTCCTTTATTCCTTCGATTTCTCTGCTCTTTCCTTCCTTTATTCCTTTCTTAGTGTCTCCATCTTTTCTCTCCATTCCTCCACTATTTCTTCTGTCCCTCTGTTCCGATGTTTATCCTTTTCATCCTTCTCTCTTCCTCTCAGTCCCTCCTTTTCTTCGTCTCTATCTTCCCTCTCATCTTTCCTATTCTTTCTCTTCTACACCACTTCCTTCATTCCTCCTCTCCATCTCTTTTAATCCTTGTCCCTCCTTCTCTCCATTCCTCCTCCACTACCTCTTCACCATCACCCATAAATCTTCCCCTCCTCCTCCTCCTCCTCCTCTCCTTCTCTTCCTCCCTCCTTCTCCTGGCAAGTGTTTTACAAAGCCCCCGGAAGGAATGCAAATTATCCCTAACGAGCAAATATCTTCCTCCTCCTCCTCCTCCTCCTCCTCCTCCTCGTATCTTATTGTTTGCAAGCGGATCCTTTCTTTCCCTTCATTCGGCATTACTTTCTACGTGAAACCAAATGTGTAATGTAACAATTGATGGGAAGGGGAGGGGGGGGGGCAGTAAGAGGAGTGAGTGTTAATGGGAACGAGAGAGGTAGAGAGGAGGAAGAGGAGAGAGGAGGAGAGACGGAAGGAGGGAGAGGAATGAGATGAGACTGAAAGGAAGATGCGAGAGGAGAGATAGGGTGAAAAGTGAGGAGAGGAATGACTGAAGAAGGAAAGATGCAAGAGGAGAGATAGAAGTGAAAGATGAAGAAAGGAGACAGGAGGAAAGATGAGGTAAAGGAGAGACAAAGAAGGAAGATGCAAGAGGAAGGACAGAAAGAGGGGAGATGCGAGGGGAGAGAGAGATAAGAAATGGACAGAGAAGGAGAGATGCACGAGGACAGCAGAGGAGAGAGAGAGAGAGATAAGAAATGGACAGAGAAGGAGAGATGCACGAGGACAGCAGAGAGAGAGAGAGAGAGAGAGAGAGAGAGAGAGAGAAGGTAGGAGGAGAGGAAGGCGAGGCGGTGGTCACGTGATGTTCGTTTTGTTTATTTGCTACACTAGTCAGGGTAGGTTAGGGTAGGATAGGTTAAGTTAGGTTGGGATAGGTTAGGTTGGGTTAGGTTAGGGTAGGATAGGATAGGATAGGTTAAGTTAGGTTGGGTTAGGTTAAGTTAGGTTAGGATAGGTTGTTAGGTTGGGTTAGGTTAGTTAAGCTTCCATTAATATAGAAAGTTTTGTAATATTAATATAAAAAGCTTTACTCTTTCAAAATGGCAAATTATTCTTTCTCCTTCTCTGCCTTCCCTTCCTCTTACTCCACCTTCTCCTCCTCGCATTCTTCCACACAACCTTATCACAAAAAGGGCCAACAAGTCTGATGCTTTGTTCTTCTGTATTGTTCTTGTGTTCTCTCCCTCCCTGTCTCCCTCCTCCATGCCTCAAGTTAACGTCTAGCCTCCTCGTTCCTTCACCTCTCCCTCCTCCTGCCCTCACCTCCCTCTCACCTCGGCATTCCTTCCTCAATCTTCCACACGTTCATCGCTCTGCGCACACACACACACACACACACACACGCATACTCCACCTTGCTTCTCTTGAAAACGCTGAACATTGCGAAATTGACTTAAAGAAAACAAAAAACGAAAGAAACAAAAAAAAAAAAATACTATCCCAGAGTAAGAAATGAGAAAATACATGCTGTGTCTCCCTCTTCTCGTTTTCTTTGCCTAGTTAGCGGTGGACTGAACGACTCAACTGTTTCCATGACTCAGGCGAAACGAAACTGACGAAAAAGAGTTGATAAACTATGTAGGGTGCAAATGTAGTGGGTACAATTACGAATGAGCACTGGATGGGGAAACTTGAGTGGAAAGAAGGTTGACAGGTATGAAAGACTTTGTAAGGTATGTAATTACGAGTGAGTGGCTGTTTAGGTGAGTAACTGGCTGTCTGAATAACTGGTTGTCTGGTTGGCTAATTGAGTGGCTGTCTGTCTGGCTAATTGAATAACTGGCTGGCTGACTGGCTGAATGAATGAATGACTGACTGGCTGGCTCATTGACTGGCTGGCTGACTGACAAACTGACTGGCTGGGTGGCTGACAAACAAACTGACTGGGTGGCCGACTAGATGACTGCATGATGATGAGGTGATTGAGTGAGTGTGTGGCCAGAGTCAGGTTAAAAATGCCTTGAGTGTTGTGGCGAACATAATCAGCCAATCTAATCAATAATGCTATGACACCAATACACATGATTCTCTCTCTCTCTCTCTCTCTCTCGTGTACATATAGCTTTGCACACGCCATCCTGTGACTCAGTAATGGATTGTTGCTTAATGACTGCGTGTGTGTGTGTGGGGGGGGAGGGGGGACTGAATAACACATCGCTACACATTCCCTGACGCCACATTCCTTTCTCCTCCACACATCCTTCCACCGCTTCCTTCACATGCTCCTTCCCCCTTCTTCCTTCAAAATCATCGTTCTTCTTTTCATATCTTCTTTCTTTCGTATCCTATTTTCCTCTTTCATATCCTTTCCTCTTCCTTCATATTCTTTCTTCCTTCTTTCACACTTTTCCTCCCTTCCTTCTTCCTTCACCCATTTCCTTCCTCTCTCCTTCA
This sequence comes from Scylla paramamosain, assembly GCF_035594125.1. Taxonomy (NCBI): domain Eukaryota; kingdom Metazoa; phylum Arthropoda; class Malacostraca; order Decapoda; family Portunidae; genus Scylla; species Scylla paramamosain. The sequence continues at coordinate 6,091,765 of NC_087193.1, read as the reverse complement.
TTTACCTATTCTTTCCTTCTTTCCTCGTCCCTTTTATCATATCTTCCTTCACTCCTTCCATCATATCCTCCCAGCATGCCTCTCCTCCTCTTTCCTTCATCTCCTTCATCTCTATAACCATTTTCTCCTCCTCCCTCCTTCTCTCTCCCACTCTAATCTTCCTTAACTTCTCCCTTAACTTCCCATGTCGTTTTTTATTTCCTCTTCTACTCCCTCTCATTCCTCTCTCTCTCTGTTCCCTTCCATCCCTCTCACCTCCTCCATTCTGTCCCTCTCCCAATGTCGCCTCTCTGTCACAGTCCTTTGGGTTTAATTTTTCCTGAGTTACCTTTTCTGGCTTCGCTTCTTGCATTTATTGGCGTTTTAAATTTATTCCTCACCATCATTATTTTTTTGCATTTGTTCTGTCTCCGTGTCTCCGTCTCTCTCTCTCTCTCTCTCTCTCTCTCTCTCTCTCTCTCTCTCTCTGTTTATCTTTGCCTCTTCAGTTTCTTTTACGTGTATTGTTTTTCGTGTCTTGCTTTCGTATTTTTATCACTTTATCAGTATTTTTCTTAGTTTTGTGTATTTCGTTTCCTCTATTCTATCTTCTAATATGCTATTTTTTTTTTTTTTTGTATTTTCTATCATTTCTTTCTTTATCAGATTTCCTCAGTTCTTTCTTTCCATCTACTAACTGTGTTGCTACTGTGTTTCTTCTCTTCTTTCCATTTTATCTCATTTCCTTCTTTATCAACCTTTCTTCAGTTCTTTCCTTCCATCTTCTATTACTCTGCGTCCTTCCTTCGAATTTCTCTCATTCCCTTCATCAAATTTCCTCGGTTCTCTCCTTCCACTTAATTGTATTCCTCGTATGCCTCTTCCCTGCTTCCTTCCAGTCTCCCTCATTCATTGTTTTATCACACTCTTTTCCTTCCTTTCTGATAGTATTCCTGTTATGCGTCTTTTCCCCTCCCTTTCGGTAATGTCCCTTGTCATCCCCTTGTTTAGTAACCCTCCGTCTTCCTCTTCCTTCCTCCCTTTTTTTTCCCTCCCCACTTCTCCATTACTTCGAGGCTCCCGGGACGTGACACCAGTGCTTGTATCCGGGGAAGGGTCTGGCAGGGTAAGGCTTAACATTTTTTTCTTGCACTTTTTTCCAACCTCCTCCTCCTTTACACATTTTTAGTCAAGGTCAGCCCGTTGCCAACCATCCACACATGTCCGGGCAGCGTGTGGATATGTGAGCAAGTGGATGTCAGCAGGGGATTGGTGGAGGGGCGGGAGAGGCGGGAGGACACAGGGACGGGTGGATGGGGAGTCGGCAGGTGTGACAGAGGAGTGGACGGATAGAATGCTTGGTGGATAGACTCGTGAATGGACAGACGGGTATAAAGATAGGAAGTGGACGAGTAGAATAGGCAGGTAGAAGGATAGACAGGTAAATGAAGGATGTGGATAGGTATAAGGATGGATCGCTGGACAGGTAGACAGATACAGGTGGAAAAATGGACAGGTAGTTAGACAGGTGGATAGATACTGCTAGACGCGTGATTGAGTAGACACGTGGACAGCCAAGAATAAAACAGACGGACTGAGATGGATGGATGGATGGACAGACACAGACAGACAGACAGACAGACAGACAGATAGACAGGCAGACTTTCGAAAATTGCTCTTATCTGAAAATAGTTTGGTTTTATTTGAGTGCCTTGCTTATCAGGAGGGAGAAGAGCTTATCTTAATGGCCCACTTGCCTAAAAATTGCACAAGTTTATCTCTCACTGGCTATATTACTTCTGAGTTCGTGGAAGGGAGAGGCACTTGACCTACACTGGGTTCGCTGTTGCGGGGGAGACACGGCTGAGGGTCTGTTTGGTAAAATGATTATATTTGAGAGGGTTTGTTATTGTTTTTTGTATTAGTAATATGAGAACTTCGCTGGAGTGGCCAAGGATACTAGGCTTTGTTTGGTAATAGGAATGTATTGGAGTGGGCTTGTTATTGGGCTGTGTTGGCGGTGGCTGGATGAGAAGACTTACTGGAGTGGCCAAGAATAATAACATTGGTAAGGGGAACACGTTGATTAAGCACTTTATAGGTGAGAGCCAGATGTATTCCTGGACCAGTGTTCCCTTCGCTGCCTGTGTACTAGACGTGTCGCAATGCCTTCACAAAATCCACCAACTTGTGATGACTTGGAGAGAAAAAATCGGAGAGAAAAAATCTTGGTGTACCTTTTGCAAGCAGAGTTGTTTGGCCAGACCCACGCAAGTCTCGCCTCGTGGTGCGGACCCCAGGCTGGCGTCACTGAGCGTGTGGGCGAACGCGCTGCTTCGCCGTGGCCTTGACTAATTGTAAGGTTCTCAAGGTTACGAAAAGATTTAGTACTCGGTTCGTAGACACACGCACGCGCAGAGCCACACTGGCCAAACCAGCCTGAGTTTGACCACCTTTACAAATTTTAAAGCAAGAAATAAGACATTAAAGCATTACAGGTGAGGGAGACAGATTAAGTAAAGCATTACAGGTGAGGGAGACAGATTAAGTAACAAACAAACGAATGCACACGACCCACACCAACCAGACCTAGCGAGACTTTGCCCGTCTTGAAAGCCACTCTGAAAACAAACTCAAACATGAAAGTGTTGTGGATGAGGGAGAAAATTGCACGCACGAATGAGCAGGACCCACACTAACCATACCCGGCCAAACTTTATAAATATCGAAAGCAAATAATAAAGCAAGAAATACGCTAAGGTGTAATAAATGAAGGAGAAAGATTTAGTAGACACTCAAGTGATCGGGAGTCGAACTAACACAGACTTAGCCAAATTTTACGTACAATGAAAGCAAACCTTAAGAGCACGAAGAAATAGTGGTACAGGTGAAGTGACAAAGGCAGGAATGAAGACAAAGTTGTGTAGGTAATTACATGGGACGAGAGGGCAGGTGAAACAAGGCAAAGGTATGCAGACAGGAAGAAAGACCAACTAGAAAAAAAAAGGAAGAAAAAGGAAGCTATGGTGAAGAGACAGAAGCAATGAGGAAAGAAATAGGTATATGGGGCAAGAGGACACGTGAGGCAAGGTTAGCATGACAGGTGAACAGACTAGAAAAAAGGTGCTGCACTGAAGGTTGCATATATAAAAGGTTCCATATATATCTACGACTATAAGACAGGTAAGGTAAGGCAGGGTAGAAGGTAGGACAGGTAAGGCAAGGTAGGACAGGTAAGACAAGGTGAAAGGGATCATAAAACCTACAAAAAACTAATTAAGATAAGAGACAGGTGAACGAGGTGAAGTAGAGATAGTAATTAGGAAATAATGAAACAGGTAAGGCAAGGCAGAAAGTAGAAAAGGTAAGACAAAGTAGAAAAAAATAACAAAACCTACAAGAAACTAATTAAGATAAACAGGCGAACGAGGTGACAAAGATAGGAATTAGGAGATAGTGGGAGAGTGTCCAGGTGTGAGAGGCAAGAGAACAGGTAAAGCAAGGGAAGGATAGCACAGGTAGCAGGACGCCAAGGTAAGACTTTAATTAAGTTACCTGGCGGGCGTGGAGGTGGCTAGGTGGCGCCAAAAGTAAGCCATTTTTTTTCAACCACATACCTATTTTCTGAAGGGAAGAGTGGTGACTGATGAGAGAAAAGCTTACAGGTGTATATTAGGATGCAACTTACCTGTACTAATGGAAGGGACGTTAAGGTAAGGAGTATTTAAAGTGGTTACCTGCGTGCCTAAGAAGAGGGTGCTGATGGGTGGAGGTGGAAGGTTAAAAGTATTATTCTTAAACGTTCTATTTACCTGTGTTTACCTGGGCCGGGTAGGAGGGGACAGGATGGGTTGGTTGCTAGGAGGGTGGAGGCTGTGTGGGCTTGAGGCAAGGGGCGTGACCTGACCTTGGAGAGAGAAGGGCACGCCGGGAGGACATCAACCCGAGGGAGTGGCAGGGAGGGTGAGGGAGAGACAGGGAGAGACAGGGAGAGTGAGTAGGTGGACACTGATGGAGGTCCGTGTCTGTGAGTGTTTATATGTATACACGCCACGTATTGGTTCCCTTTTAACGGGGTTCACTGACACCATGCTTGTATATTTCAAGAGCGCCTTAGTTAGGTTCATACAGGTTTTCTCCGATATATTTATGCAGCCAGCTTCATACAGGCTTGTGTTTAAGTTCATGTCAATATTTCAGTCATACAGATCGTTTATGGTTAGTCACGATCTTTTCTGAGAACGTATACATATTACACACACACACACGCATACACATACACACACACGTACGGTATCGCCAAAAAATTTTTCTTGTATTTTCCTTGCTTATACATTCTGACCTGGCAGGTGAGAAGGTAATCAACCTCATCATTAATACATTTTTTTTTCTTTTCTTGTTACACCCCATCTCATCTCTCCTTGTCTCTGTGTGCCCTTCTCTTAGTCTGTCTATCTTTCTAAATTTGTCTTCCTGTTTGTCTCACTGTCTATTTGTTTCTGTCTTTGTCTGCCTGTCTCAATTTCCCTTCCTGTCTCTCACTGTCTCCCTGTCTGCCTTCCTGTCTCTCACTGTCTCCCTGCCTGCCTTCCTGTCTCTCACTGTCTCCCTACCTGCCTTCCTGTCTCTCACTGTCTTTCTAAACCAGTCCCACAAACACTCATCATCCAGACACAGTGGAGGACCCTCTGGCACCATAAATCTGCCACAACCCAACCATTCCAGAAAAACCCGCCGCCTGACATTAACCTCCCGGCTCAAGAAGTAGCTGTAGATCGAGACACTTCCTCTCCTCCGCCTTGCCTCTAATGTACTGGAGGTCGTGAATAATACAACCCCGTGTATAATCCCTGTATAATGGAACTCCTTGGTATTCCGCGGGGCAGGCGAGCCAGTATGGTCTCCTGTAAACTTTGTATTTCCCCAAGGCGAGGGTGAATGGCCTTCAAGGTTCCCGTGGCTCAATGCTGCGGGGAATAACATGACAAAAACTTCTTGCCGCCCCTCTGCCGCCCCCTGTCTCCCCTTATCTTCCCCTGACGCCTCCTGCTTCCCCCTGCCTCCCCTTCCTTCTGCCTCTCCCTGAAGCTTCTCCCAACTCACTGACACCCCTTCTCCCCCTGCCTTCCATTGCCTCCCTTGTCACCCCTGCCTCCCCTTCCTTCTGCCTCTCCCTGAGACCTCTCTCATCTCACTGACACCCCGTCTTCCCCTGCCTTCCCCCTGCTACTCCCTGCCTCCCCCTGACGCCCCCAGATACCCCTAGACAGTGCATGGGCAGAGCGTTGCATTGGTTCGCATCTGCTTTTTTTATGATGACCTAAGGCATGTGTGTGTGTGTGTGTGTGTGTGTGTGTGTGTTTCCTCCTGTCGTGTTTCTGGATACTGACCTCGGTGACTTAGATAAGTGGAGGCACGGGTGGAGAGAGGAGAGATCGAGGAGTGGAGAGAAAGCATGGAGGTGTAATAGGTTAGTGTGGGAGAGGTGGAGGAGTGGAGAGATAGCATGGAGGTGTAAATAATGAGGGCTTAAGTTGAGTTGGGAGAGAGAGAGAGGTGGAGGAATGGAGAAAGGTAGAAGAGTGACAGACAGAGAGATAAGGAATGGAAGGAGAAAGATATAAAAAAAGTACGAAGACGTGCAAACAGACAGAAGGAGAGGCGGCAGGAGTGAGAGAGGGAGCAAAGAAAAAGGATAAGAGAACAAAAGGAGAGAGAGATAAAAGAATGAAGGAGAGAGGGCATGGCGACAAGGGAAGAGGGAGTGGTGGTGGGAATGTACGAGGAGGGAGGGAGGGAGGGAGGGAAGAAGGCTTGGAGGGAAGGAGGTTTGCAAGCAGGCAGGAGAGAATGGATACCAGGAGACAAAGGGTGGAGGTGGAGGAAAGAAGGCGTGGAGAGTGACATGGGAAGGAGGGAGGGAGGGAGAGAGAAAGGGAGGAACAAGCAAGTAAGAAAGGATAGATGCATTGTAAAGATGGAGAAAATAAGACAGAGAAGAAAATAAGAGAAAATAAGAGAGAGAGGAGAAACAAGGAAAGGAAGAAAGGAGGGAGAGATAAGGAGAGGAGGGAGGGCAAGACTTACAAGCAAGTAGAGAGAATTATTTATTACATTTGGAAAGGAGGAAGCAGGGAAAAAGAGAGAGGGAGAGAGGGAGGAAGGAGGGAAAAGACACAAACAGGGTTGGCTATAACTAATACTTTATTGCAACTTAACATTTGAACGTCTCCTTAAAAAAAACAAAAAGCCTGACTTATCAACAAACACCAAGCAGCAAGTGTCGAGCAAGCCTGTCCCTCACCAGACACACAACACTGGCTTCATCTTCCCGCCCCTGCATTAATACCAAGACAAAAAGCACAGAGTCTTGAATACGAGGATGTACATTGTTACCTCTCATTCCCTGCCACATAAAAATTCCCACATGAATCACGGAATCCTGTAGACGAGGAAGCTACACAGTGACCTTCATTCTGTAGCTCTTCACTCTCTTATCCCGACTGTTCTCAAAGGCCACAGAGATGATTAGTGGGGTTCTCATGAGTGCTTCTCCTGTTAATGCAGAAATCTTGTTAATTTATCACTAGAACCGTAAGATAATTCAAAACCTGTGTCACTTCGATTAGAGCCTTTGGTAAGTAGTCAGGGTGCAATGCAAGAGATTTAGAATATAGTACATTGGCGCCATCTTTCATTCTCTGCCACGATGAAACTGACACACAGACGCATACATCTTGACACGAAAAAGCACACTGGCGTCACGTTGAAACTGACAAACCAGGACATTGACATCACCTCTCATTCCCTGCCACGTTGGAATTGACAGACAAGTATGAGTCTTACTACGAGGCAGAACACTGGCGTCACCTTTCATTCCCTGCAACGTTAAAATTGATAATAACAAATTTTGACACGAAAAAGCACCCTGGCGTCACCTCTCATTCTGTGCCGCGTTCATACTGACACACACAACACGCAATCTTGAGAGGGAGAGCAAAAGGGAGCGTGTCTGATCCTCATTCTCTGCCACGTTAACACTGACACACAGAAACGTGAGTGGGAGAGGAAAATAGAACGTGGCGTGACCTCTTAGCGTTCCCGCCACGTGGATTGAAGAACCTGCAGTTTAGACACACCGGTATTAGAATGTGAACGGCGCTACAACTTTCACTTCCCTCGGCACACTTGTTTGTTTGAAAGTTGTATCTTAGTGTCGAAAAATTAAAATGTTAAATTATGCAACATGAGGGAAAATGTCTGAAAATAAATTAAGATATAAAAAAAAATGTGTTGTGAATTATACACTGCTAATTAAAAAAGGAAAAGAGGAAAAAACGCGATAAAAGACTTGAAAAATATGCAACACGAGAGAAACGTCTGGAACAAAAATATGAAAAAAACCTTGTACGACTTGAAAATTAATAAATAAATAAATAAATAAATAAAAAAAAATAACCCAACAACTCTTAATCACCCAAGGAACATTAATTCTTTCAACAACCTCCCTTGATACCCTTCACACCACCACTTCACCACCTCACCACCACCTCACCACCTCACCACCGCTTCCCCTATACCTGTATTCAGAAACGCCCCGCTGCCTCACCACGCCTATCTTCCAAGGCCACAGATATGAATTTCAAGAGTATTAACCCCTATTAATAATATAGAAACCTTCTTAATCTGTCATTACAACCATAAAAGACACTCTTAATCTTATAACTTCAACTTGGAGCCTTATGAAAGTAGTATAGATTTGACGCAGAAGTTTCAGAATATGGTTCCTGGTCAGCTTTGTCTCTAAGGAAGCAGACAGCAGACGGCGAGGCACGATGCTACCCTGCTATGCTCGCTGTGCCTCTTGTCAGCAGTCTAAGTAAATAACAGCGCCTGGAAACACCGGGCTGAGTGAGGAGCGAATGACTAGACGACGTGGGTTGAAGGTTGTGGCCTTGACTGAAGAGGTGGAGGGAAGGAAGAAAGAAGGAAGGAGGAGGGAGTGGTAGGGAGGTGCAAATAGAAGGGGGTGGAGTTGGGAGATGAGTGGAGATGAGCAGGTGTTTCTGAGAAGAATAGAGGGATGACGCGTGGAAGATGTTGTGGACGTACGTGTGTGTGTGTGTGTGTGTGTGTGTGTGTGTGTGGCCTTCGTATGTTGTGCTCATGAAGGGAAAGGATGAGGAAGGGAGAAGGGGATGAAGGGGAGGGAAAGGAGAGATTAAAGACAGGAAGGGAGGACTTAAGGTAGAAGGATGGGAATAGAGGAGGGGGAGGGAAGACCGAGGGATAAGAAAAAGGGGGGAGGAAAGAGGAGAATAGAGAAGAAAAACGGAAGAGAAGAAAAGGGAAGGTAGGGGAGTGTTGAAGAGAGGCAGAAAAGATAAAAAAAATAAATAAAATAAAAGCAAGAAGCATAAAAGAAGATAAAAAGAAAGAATAGGGAGATGAAAACAAAATAAAATAAAAAAAATGGAAAGTGATGAATAGCGGGTGACACAAACAGAAGAGCGAAACAGTGAAGTGAAGGAAATAAGACAGTCAATACTATACATTCTATCAAGCACAAACGCCCTTGAAGCACTGGGGAGACGTGGGTGTGAAGGGACGAAGGCGTGGAGAGAAGAGAAGAGAAGGGCAGGGCAGAGAAGAGAAGAGAAGAGAAAGTTAAGCTGTGGGGACACGCGAAGGAAGCATCAAGATATCAGGACATAGGACATCACCAAGAAGCCGCAGGAATCTCAGCTCATTAACCTAGGGAGAAAAAATTAGATGAACCTCGCCTTCTGAATATATTTAAACCGCGTCGTCAGTTACCGTACCTAAAACTGAGAGTCTGATTTCTTCGCTTTTTTTGTTCCTTGTGGTTCAGTTCGTTCAGTGTCAATAGGGAAGGTGGGTCTGTAAATTATCAAGTGTTTTGTTGATGTTTGTATTTTGTTCTTTGTTCTTCATCGTGCAGTTTGTTAAGAATCTTGTTGGAAGAAGGTGGATTTATAAATTATCAACCGCTCCTTAATTCTCCCTGGTATTTATTTATTTTTTTTATTTATTTTTGTTCTTTGTTATGGGGTTTGTTCAGAATCGCGATAGAAAAGGTGGATTTATAATTATCACCACCACCACCACCACCACTACTACTATCCTCCTCTTCCTTCTCTTAATCCTCCTCCTCTTCCTTCTCTTAATCCTTCTCCTCCTCCTCCTCTTGCTTCTTCTCATCCTCCTCCTCCTCTTCCTTCTCTTAATCCTTCTCCTCCTCCTCCTCTTGCTTCTTCTCATCCTCCTCCTCCTCTTCCTTCTCTTAATCCTTCTCCTCCTCCTCCTCTTGCTTCTCCTAATCCTCCTCCTCCTCCTCTTAATCCTCATTCTCTTCTTCCTTCTCTTGCTTTCCTCCCCGTCCTCCTCCTCCTCTTTTCTGTCCTCCTACTCTTCCTTCTTCCCTTACTTCTTCCTCTCCTTATCTTCCTCCTCCTCCTCTTACTCCTTCGCCTCCGTCTTTTATTTCTCTTTCTCCTCCTCCTGCTCTTCCTCCTCTTTGTTCTGTCTTCTTCCTTTTGTTTTAGAATTAATAACTTTTTATCCAGTCACCACTACCACCACCACCACCACCACCTTTCCTTTCTCCTCATATTGTTTATTAATTATCTTTCATTCGTTCCTTTTCATCCAATCACTGTGTCCCTGACCGCTGCTTCCTTCTGTAAATCATATATTGAATTTCAACTCCTCGCTTCAAAAAACAGTCAAGAATTAGTTGCAATGACACGTCACAGGGGCGCCTAACTTCTGAACCTTTAACCTTGAAGAAGTGATGTAAGCTTAACACAAAAAGGAAACAAGGAAGGATACTTATTAAGGATTCATCGTTTTCCTAGTGTCCCTCAGAGTCCAATACCAGTTATTCTTCCAGGACACACCTAACTTCTGAACTTTTAACCTTGGGAAAAAAAAAGAATAAATAAAAGGAAACTGTTCGTACATTTAACACAAAAAGAAAGGAGGATACTTGTCATTAAGGACTCCTGTTTTCCTGGTGTTCTTTTGGGAGTTCTGTACCAGTTATTCTACCAGGACACCCTTAACCTTGAAAAATAATGCAAGTCTAACACAAAAAAAGAAGGATACTCATCATTAAAGACTCCACTTTTGCTGGTTACCTACTTTCCTCCAGTGTCCTGCTCCAGTTACCCTCCCAGGAAACCCTAAGCACTATGTCCTTGAATCCTAACCTTTTATCCTTGTGCTCCTTTGTCCTTGAGTTCCTAGAAGCTCAGGTTTGGAAATTGGAAGGCATCGCAGTGTGGCGCTTGGTATGTGAGTGTAGCGCTTGTTATGTGAGTGTAGCGCTTGTTATGTGAGTGTAGCGCTTGTTATGTGAGTGTAGCGCTTGTTATGTGAGTGTAGCGCTTGTTATGTGAGTGTGGCGCTTGTTATGTGAGTGTGGCGCTTGTTATGTGAGTGTAGCGCTTGTTTTGTGAGTGTGGCGCTTGTTATGTGAGTGTGGCGCTTGTTATGTGAGTGTAGCGCTTGTTATGTGAGTGTGGCGCTTGTTATGTGAGTGTAGCGCTTGTTATGTGAGTGTGGCGCTTGTTATGTGAGTGTGGCGCTTGTTTCTAGAAGGTCGTGCCATTCAGTTAAGGTTTTAAAAAGCGAGACCATTTTCAAACTTCATTTTCATCTGATGACAGGGATATGTTCTTCACTTAAGAAGAACCATTGTAAATATGTAAAATATTTTTTTATGTTGTTAGGAGTGGCGCGTAGATAATAACCATATTTCACTTTAAAAAAAAAAAATATTAAGACAAAAATAACTTGTCGCTTGATGTACACTCTTTACATCAATATTGTACTTTTCGTAATTTAATCATCAGTAATCTTAGAGGAAAATTTTCATCGCAAAATTTTTTTTTAAATTTTGTACAGGTGTGGACCTTCATTAAAGGACTGATTGTTTAATGAAGTGTTTTCTTAGCAGGAAGTGTGTAGCTCAGGGAAAGTCACCTTCGTGTCAACAAATATCTTGTGTGTGTGGTTGAAGCTCGTCTGTTTCGAGGGTGTGGAGGTTGTCTTGCGTCAGTAAGGTGGAGGGTTTGACAGACAAGAAATCATGAGTTTTTCTTCTTTTACATTCGTGTCTTCTATTTCGTATTATGCAAGGCTCATTATGCAAGGCGCGCATCTTGAGAGGAGGTGCGCAGTGCTGTGGTTATATGAAGGAACGCCTTGCTTTACGATATGAAATACCTGGATCTCTCTTGGTTAATTATTCACTCTCCATGTAAAGACTCAACAATGTCAAAAAAAAAAAAAATCCCCCCCCCAAAAAAAAATAATAACAATAATAATGAGCTATGAAAGACACGTGTACCAAAACATTTCCTACAACAGAGAATTTCCTAACACACGCAAAACAGCTTCTCAAATTACATGAAAATAAATAAAAAAAAAAAAACATTTGGTAATACGATAAGTGTAAACGCTTGAATAATAGTGAAAAGAGATCAGAAAAAGAAATCCTTGAATACCAAATATTTCACTTCTTTATTGTACTTTATTTCTTTATTTTTTGTATTTCTTTTTTTTTGTCACATCCCGGTGCAGTTTATTTCCTTCTCTATATATTTATCGTCCTTCTTGATTTCCTTCTTTATTCACAAACCCGGTGCAGTTTATCCCCTCTCCACTTCTCTCTCCACACTCCGGTGCAGTCCAGTTCGCCTCATCTCCCCTCAGCCCCACCACGTGCACTTCCCCTTCCGGCGTGTCACCTCGGCACGTACTGGCCACGCTCCTCCCAGTGCGTCACGCTCCCTGTGGTGTTTATGTGACTCACCACGCAAGCACGAGTGACGGCTACATGTCACCTGTGCAGATGCAGGTGTACAAAAGAAAGGAAGGAAGGAGGGAGGGAGGTAGGGAGGGAATGAAGCAAGGAAGGAAAGGCAGGGGAAAAGATGGAAGGAAGTAAAGGAAGGATGAAAGGAAGAAAGAGAAGGAGGGAAGCAAGCAAGCAACCAACCAAGGAAAGAAGGAAGGAAGAAAAGAAGGAAGGAAAGAAGGAAGGAGGGAAGCAAAGAAGCAGGGAAAGGAAGAGAAGGGAGGGAGGGAGAAAGGGAAGGAAGGAGAGAGAGAGAGAGAGAGAGAGAGAGAGAGAGAGAGAGAGAGAGAGAGAGAGAGAGAGAGAGAGAGAGAGAGAGAGTGAAGATTTTTGAGGAAAGAAAGAATGGGAAAGGAAGAGAGAAGAGAAAGAAAAAGGGAACGGAGAAGAGGAAAGGGAAAGACAGAAAAGAAGAACACGAAAGGGAAGGAAGAAAACGGAGAACTGAGAAGGGAAAGAGGAAAAAGGAGGACAGGAAGGGAAGCTTGTTTACACACACACACACACACACACGGAGCAGTGGCCTTGAATGGGACACTATCATGCATACATCACCCCGCTCCTGTACATCCGGGGTGACTAATTTCATAACCCATTCAGTGCCTCTTTTTGTACTTTTTCCTTCGCTCTTAATTGAACGTCAGGCTGCGGGGAGGGAGAGGCAGGAGGCGGGGCGGAGGGTGGGGGGTGGGGGGGCGGTGAGCGGTGCTGTGGTTCAGTCTGTGCTAGCAAGATTAGATGGATGGTTTTACTGATTTCCTTGACTATTTTAGGTTTCCTTGAGATTTCCCCGTCACGATTTCACATTTTTCCCACAATTCTACACTTTTCCTTGACATTTTGCCAAGTTATCTTCATGTATATGTTGTATAAAATGTTTAAATTCCGTACAAATGTATGAATTTCCTTCGATCTTTCACATTTGCCGCACGACTTTTATAAACTTCTCTTGTATTTTGCCTAAGAACACCTTGCACATTTATCACGCGTGCTGCCAAAACATTTCCTATATTTCCATACAAAATTTAATACTTCGTTTTTTTTTTTTTTGGTGCGTATTATGTCATTTCAATTTATTTATTTTTGTTTATTTATTTTATTTTTATTCATTTACCTTTTTGAGTGGCCATAGGTCTCTCATTATTCTGAAAGTTAACAAGACCAACACCGCATAAATCACCAAGCACGCGTCCCACACTCCAGCACAATCTCCCACCAACTTTTCCCCTGAGCGCGCGTCACACTCCAAGTATAAAACCATCAGTCTCGCCACGTGTGTTTGTTGACGTCACGGAGGCGCGGGATGTGGCGCTGTGTACCCGATGACTCCTGACTTTGACTCATCTGCACGCGGTGGTCAGGTGCGGGTGGCCACGTGTGTCAGTGGAGCGTTAAGACCTCGCCCACTTCCCGTCAGAGGGCGTGGGGGGAAAGGTACGGGAGGTCTTTATTGCAGGAATGGGCTTTTTTTCAGTTGCGCAGCGTAATTATGACGAACTGGATCATTTCGGTAAGAGTTCACGAGTTGCGAGGGTTCACTGCCAGCGGGATCAAGCGTCGTCTGGGTTAGTGTTGTGTAGTGAAGAATTGCAAGGGTTCACGTAGACTTGGTGATGTAAAGACGGAAGGAGTGGGCTGGTGTCCGAGTTGCAGTGGTGGGGCATGCGATGGTGCCAAGTTATTCATGAACAGCTTCGTAGTGGTTCACTGTGGTCTCGAGGCTTCACACTTAGTGGAAGGAACCGTTTTTCGTTCCACCATTGTTTTTTTCTAATGATCAGCGAACCGTGCAGGCAATCCACTGAAGGATTATAATTACTAGACTTTCATTAAATAGGTTACTGCGTTGCTCAGTAAAAGGCGCAGTCTGGCGCCCGGAAAAGTTGTGCCTGTGGATTAATACCATGTTCCTTCCTGTCTTTGCAGAGCTTACATCCTCACGACGCCCCGGCAAGCCATCAGTGATCACGAGCAGCAACTGTGCGTGTTCGTGACTGACCCCGCGGCCCCACCAGGCGTCCTCAACGTCTCCCTCTCCATCTGGGACAGCAGCAAGCTTATTGAAGACAGAAACCAGACTATTTTCCAGGAGATTATAAACATCCCGTCAGGTTTGTTCCTCGTGGTTTGTCATAATTGAGTTTTTTTGTAATCAGTTATCAAGTCTCTTGATCTGCTTGTAATCTTAGAAAATTGATGGGTACTTTGCATACCAGGAATAGAGATTGTTGAGTAAGAAGACCAGCTGAGTGTCTTGTCAATGGTGCGGGCAGCTGAGTGTCTTGTCAATGGTGCGGGCAGCTGAGTGTCTTGTCAATGGTGCGGGCAGCTGAGTGTCTTGTCAATGGTGCGGGCAGCTGAGTGTCTTGTCAATGGTGCGGGCAGCTGAGTGTCTTGTCAATGGTGCGGGCAGCTGAGTGTCTTGTCAATGGTGCGGGCAGCTGAGTGTCTTGTCTCTGTGTGCAGGCAAGTACGAGAAGTGTCACAACCTCAACCTGCCAACCATCGAGCAGTACAGCGGCAACCTGCACATCAAAGGCAGCCTGAGCGGTCTCAAGCTGAACGACACAGTGGGTCTCTCCATCAAGCGGTCCAATGAGAAGACTTTCATACAGACGGACAGGTACAAGTACCGGCCCGGGGAGAAGGTGCAGTTCCGCATCCTGACAATCACCGGCAACAAGATGGAGGTGTCCACGAAGGATGTAAGTGGCAGCGCTTTTTTCCTCACTTTATGCTTCTACTGGTGGCACTGGCACTAGAATCCCTTTCCTCCAGCGCTTCTTCCTACATGTCACTTCCCTAAACCTTCACCTCACTGTGTTACCCAAGGATGTCCCTGTTCTTCCCTGCAGTACCAAAGTGTCTGTCACCTTTACGTAACAAAGATCCAAAAGTCTGCTGCTGTTTGAAATCTCCTGCAGTCATACGGTCGTGACCTTCTGACCTGTAACCTTCCTTCCCCAGTATCAAGAGATCTGGGTCACCACGCCCTCCAGGAACAGGGTCGCCCAGTGGAAGAACGTCAGCAACCACGAGGGTTTGGTCCACCTTGAATTCCAGCTGGCCGACGAGCCCGAGGAGGTGAGTGGAAACCCGGCACAGACAGGCATATACAGGTACAGGTAAACAAAGGTGCATAGAGAGTGGAGGACAGACGCAAGTAACCTGAGACTCACAACAAGGACATGGAAGGGATAAACGCTTTTCCTTTCTACTTTCTTCATGTGGCTTCACTAATTAGTGCCACCTGCGGAACTGTTTTACCTGAGCCTTTTTATCAGCTTCCCAAGTTAGGCTGAACAGATATGCGGTGTATTATGGTGATTATAGAAAGCAAATGAACTCCTCTACAAAAGAATCATGACAGGTGTTTTGGTAGCGGTTGGCATGGGCTGTAAGTGTAAATATTGGGTCTGAACACAAGCCTCTTCTCCCTCTTCCTGCAGGGTTCCTACACCATCCACCTCACGACGCCAACAGGGACGACAATACAGAGGTTCGTGGTGGAGGAGTTTGTGCTGCCGCGCTACGAAATAAAAATCAAGCCCCCACCCTACATCCTGGCCACGGCTGAGAACTTCACCTTCACCGTGTGTGCCAAGTGAGCTCCTGACGCAGTGCAGAGGGGCTTGGGCGTCTGGCACAGGCGTAAAAGGAGTGGAAGAATTATAGGTGGAAGGGCATACATTACTGGAATAGGCATGGCAGAAGGATGTACAATAAATGAGAGGCGGTGGAAGATGGAAGACGCGTACGAGCAAAGATGTGGATTACTAGAATGAGGACAGAAGTGACAGAGATGGAAGGGATGGAGGTGGAAGGGTGTGGAGTACTGGAAGGAGGGTGGGTGGTCAAAGAAAGGAAACTTGAAATTGGGTTTGCATAACAAGATGAAAGCCAGAAGGACTACAGTGTAAGTGTAAGGGACTGAAAGGAGATTGAAGGAAACTAAGATCGTTTTCACTCTCTTTGCAAGTCTTGTGTGCTCATCCTGTTTCTCCCCTGCAGCTACACGTTCGGACAGCCAGTGAAGGGCAACCTCTCCTTCACCATTTACAACCACCAGAGCAGGAAGTGCAGCGTCTCAAAAATCACCAACACCACCGTGAGTATCCCAGCAGTGCCTCTCGCTGCCACGTCCGTCACTCAGCGTCTCCAAAACTCTTTAATAGTTCCGTAATGCTGATGTACGACTCAATGTTTCAAAATGTCCTCAATACTCCGAGCCTTTAAATATCCGGTTCATGTATCAACCCTGAGCCCAGACGTGTTTTTGTGTTTCAGATCCACGGGTGCAGAGACATTATGGTGCCAGCAGATGAGCTGCGGATCATGGACTGCAACGTGTACTCCGTCCGCGCCTCCGCCCTGGTGGAGGAGGAAGGTACCGGCCTGCAGATGACGGAATCACAGAGCACCTCCATCACTCGCTCTGCTGTCAACTTCAAGACTCTGTACAAGGACGAGTTCATGAAGCCCAACCTTCCCTACAGCGTCAAGGTGAGTCCCAGGCACAGGTCCTCCTGCACACAATGCTATGGCGCCCACCAGTGTGCATGATATAAAGAGCAGCTATTTTGAAACGCTTTTTAAGAAGATGTTCAAAGGCCTCTTGTGCCTAGTAGGACTGTCATGTTTGTGTTGCCCAGATATGATGGAGTAACACTAAACCACCACCAGAACCATGCAAACATCAATAACTTGCAATAAAACTTGTTAAAAATAGTCGAAACAAGGCGCCGAAACCTTAACCTTAAGGAATACGGTACTACAATTTTGAGTGAGGTGTTAATGGACATGTCTGTGACAGCTACGGGCCGAGTTACCTGACGGCACCCCAGCACCAGGCGTGCCCGTGGAGGTGTGTGCCGCAGGATGCTGTACTAACGACACCACCGCAGCAAACGGAATCCTGAACATTGTTCTTCCTAACTACAACTCCTACAGTGTCCTGGTGAGTGGATGGCGCGAGCTGCGTGCTCCTTTTGCTAAATCTTGTGGCTCTGGCTGCCTGGCTCAACAGCCTTCGGGCCTAACACGAGTATTGCTTTGCTCACCGGCGTCCTTCCCTCGCGCAGGTGAAGGCCCTCAACTGCCGCGCCGGTATGAGGTCCTCGGAGTACACAGACAACATCGAGCACTACTTCTCGCCCTCCAACTCCTCGCTGCTCATCATCGCGCCGGAGAACAAGCTGGAGTGCTCGCCCAAAGCCCCCAGTAAACACGTGCTGCCGATGCTCTTCTCGGCCCGCGACCAGCCCACCGCGGCCATCACGGTGCAGGTAAGTGCTGCCAAACTATTCCTCGTGGTGTGCAGCTTACTTGATCCTTCTCCTCCTCCTCCTGCCCCTCCCCCTGCCCTCTAACACTCTTACCGCCGCAGATCGTGTCCCGTGGCCAGATTCAGCATTCGACCACGCAGGAGGTCACGCTGACGGCCGGTGACCTTCCCTTCGAGGTGGCGAACATGGTGGAGCCCCTGCCGCCCCCCATCGAGGGCACCGTGCGGGGTCTCGTGAATCTGGAGATCACTCTGCCTCCGACGGCCTCCCCGACGGCTAAGGTGCTTATCAGGGCTGCGGCAGCCATGCTGGGAGGCCTTGTTTGTCATTTGTGGGAATAATCTCTGGCAGGCTGTTTGACAGGAAAAATAAGAGAGATGATGTATTAAATCTCTCTCTCTCTCTCTCTCTCTCTCTCTCTCTCGACACAACTTAGTAAGATAGGCACTGTAGCATCTGGTTGGTGTTGCCGCAGGTGCTGGTGTGGTATACTCGTGCTGATGGCGAGGTGGTGTCGGACATGCGCGAGCTGGAGGTGGACCGCTGCCTGGCTAACAACGTGTCAATGAGCTGGTCAACGAAGAAAGCACAGCCTGGCGAGGCAGCTTCCTTCACGCTGAGCGGGGAACCTAACTCCGTCTGTAGCGTGGGTGAGTGTTGCGGGAGAGGTGTGGATAGAAGGCGTGGGTGAGTGTTGCGGGAGAGGTGTGGATAGAAGGCGTGGGTGAGTGTTGCGGGAGGGGTGTGGTTAGAAGGAAGCTGACAAAGCACACGGTTAAAAGGAAGCGTGAGTGATGAAAATACACCCAAGTGTTGTGTTATGTTCCTTCTTGTAAAGCGGTGTTGTTGACACGCCCTTTGTTCCTCCCCCCACAGGTGTGGTGGACAAGAGCACCGAGCTGCTGGCAGGAGACCCTGACCCAATCACTTTGGAGAGACTCTTCAACTTCGTGGAGCGCTTCACCATCTACAAGTGGTCCAGGTCTCAAATCAACGACCATGATTACTGCAACAGGCGCAGGAGACAAGAACAGCAAGCACAGGCTGGATCACCACTTACAGGTGATTAAAGATGCCAGCTTTGTGATAAGATATAAGTTAGGTTAGGTTATACTTTGTGTGTGTGTGTGTGTGTGTGTGTGTGTTCACAAGACGCTTGCCACTAACGTTTCTATAGGTGTTATTTCCCCAGATGACTCATTCTTATACTACGGCTACTACAGCAGCTACGTCGACGCTATCAAGATGTTTTCGGTGAGTAAGACGAAGCACTTTCATTGAAAACATCAAACGAAAATGTAGATTATTGTCTCTTTGTTAATTCCTGACCCAGAAAACCATCCTTTACTTGTTTAAAATAATAATAATGGTAATATCATAATTGTTATTATTATTTCATTAATTATCACTATTTCAGTAACTATTATTATTATTTTCAATTTAAAGTTAATTCAATTTGAAATTTCCCATGAGCCACCCATAGTCCAGCGGTGCCTCGCCGCCACCTGTCTGGAGGCGCGGCTCCTCAGCCTTAAACAATAACCTGAATCTCCGCCACAGGACGCCGGCCTCTACGTGCTGACGGACCTGACGGTGGAGACGCGCCCCTGCGAAAAAGAGGGTGAGTGTCGAAAGCCACAGCATCTGAGAGTTCACCTGTACAAAACTCTGACGTACCACTGCATACTGTTAATGTACTTGTCCTTAAATGTGATCTATACAAAACACTCTTACTTTGTTACGAAAAGAGAGAGAAACTTTCCCTAACATCAGTCATGTAGGATACATTCACCCTCTCCACTCGTGTTTGCCTCAGAATACCGTCATCATGGATTTGGCGGCGGCTCCGCTGGCATCGCCGGAATTGCGTTTGATCGTCCAAAACCCGCAGCGCCCCCCCAGGCCCTCGGCGCCGTCGCCATAGCCGAGGATGCCCTCGGCCCTGACAGGGAGCAAGCGATTGAACACAAAACCAGCAGCGAGAGCAGTGACGAGGAGGCTCCCAGGACTAATTTCCCCGAGACGTGGCTGTGGAACATCATGGTGGTGCCGTAAGTGTTGTCACCCCGTGTTTAATGAGGCAAGAGGTCGCCTTCATGTTCTGTACTAGTGTTACACAACGGCAGAGGTGCAGGTGTCGCTGACGTGTGGTAACCCACAGGGAGAACGGAACACGTAAGGTGGACCAGACTCTGCCGGACACCATCACGCAGTGGGTGGGTAAGGCAGTGTGTGTCCACCCTCAGGCAGGCGTCGGTCTGTCCGAGAGGGAGTCGATCACCACCTTCACGTCCTTCTTCGTCGACCTCACGCTCCCGCCGACAGTCAAGCGCAGAGAAACCCTGCCCGTGAAGATGGGTGTGTTCAACTACCACGACAAAGACCTGCCGGTGAGTGTGTGTGTGTGTGTGTGTGTGTGTGTGTGTGTGTGTGTGTGTGTGAGTGTGTGTGTGTGTGCGCGCGTACTGGTTGCAACAAGCACACCGGCACATCTCACACAGTTTCACTCTGCCGAGTGCCCTGCTGCCTGTCCATAACACATCCACTGCTGCCAGACGTCTCTCAGCACGGTACCCGCGTCGCCCTACAGATCACCATCACGCTGGAGGACAGCGTCGAGTATGACATCCTGGAGGAGCCAGAGTTACCTGGGGCGAGAGGCAAGCGCAGTGCCTGCATTCCAGCCAACGACAAGGTAGTGCTGACGGTGCGGGTCACTCCTAAGGTGGTTGCTGACGTGAACCTGACAGTGTCTGCCGCCGTGGACGCCACGGACTTCCCTACTTGTGGCGAGGGAGCAAACTCTCCACAGAAAAGGTAAGCAAGTGTGCAGGCCAACTTTGACCTGCTGGTGGACAGTGAACGAGGCCTGCCTGCAGTGACGATTGTCTGACTTGTCTCCTCCCATTTCCTCTTCAGGGATGCCTTGATACGGCCCATCAAGGTGGAGGCGGACGGCTTCCCGAGGGAGAAGACCTTTAGCAAGTACATCTGTTCTGAAGGTGAGTCACTCTACTGTATGACTGCGATGCTTATAAAGTCTCTCCACCACATATGTTAGTGCTGACGGTTGTCATTCCTTCCCCTTCCTTTGCCGCAACGGGACAGACTTCACGAGTGGCACGGATGAGTTGGAGTCGTGGGACCTGACACTGCCGCCAGAGTTTATAAAGGGAACCGAACGAGGCTACGTGGAGGGATCTGAACGAGCCTGGGTGACGGCCGTGGGTGATCTACTGGCGCTCTCGCTCGAGGTGAGGGTGCGCCGCTAGTTTAACACCACCACCACCTTAACCACCTCAATTTTCGCCCTTTACATTTAATTTTATTATCTTGGGGAATATTTTGTTCCTTGACAATATTTCAGTTCCTTCACTTTACTCTTGCACTCCATCCCGCACAGAATTTGGGTCACCTCATCCGGATGCCATACGGCTGCGGTGAGCAAAACATGTTGAACTTCGCCCCGATCATCTTCCTGATGGACTACCTGGAGACCACGCGCCAGGCCACACCCGAGGCCACCGCCAAGCTGATGCGCTACATGAACACTGGTGAGTACCGCTGATGCTGCCGGTAGGTCACCGCTAGTGCTACCTGTAGGTCGCTGTAAGCAGTGCGTTGTGACTCTCTACCTCACCCAAATCACTCCGGCAGGTTACCAGCGCCAGCTACTCTACCGCAGAAACAATGGTTCCTACAGCGCCTTCGGGAACGCTGACGAATCCGGATCAACTTGGTTGACTGCTTTTGTCCTTAAGTCCTTCACGCAGGCCAAAAAATACATCCAGGTGAGGTGACAAAGCTTCTCGCTGTGTGGGCGGCTACCATCACTGTGTTACAAGATTACAGAGGCACTGGGTACAAATTTCAGTCTAAAAAGGAACAAGAAGTCGTCGGTGTGTTCACGCGTCGGTAATTGTTTCAGGTTGATGAGGAAAAGCTAAACCAGACGCGGAAGTGGCTACTGAGCCATCAGGGGCCCGACGGCTGCTTCACTGCTGTTGGCAAGGTGCTGCACAAGAGCATGCAGGTACGGTCTTCTTGTGAGTTAACTACCATAACATATAGGAGTAAGCTGCAATCGGAGCCTTATGCAAGAGCTGGGGATGAGGAGGGCTGCCTTCACCCACGGTAAGGCTGCTTGCAGTGCGAGTTCAAGTTATGTTTTTCAGGGTGGCGTGAGTGACAGCAAGACCCCAGCGCCTCTCACAGCCTACGTGCTAATGTCGCTGGTGGAGGGCGGGGAGCAGCCTTCAGCTCCACCTCTTGACATGGCCATCCAATGCCTCAGCAGTGTGTCCTCCCGCCATCCATACACCCTGGCCCTCAAAGCCTACGCCATGGCCCTCGCTGGCCGTCCCGAGGCAGCTGACGTCCTGACGGAGCTGGAGAATGCAGCCGTTGTCACTTCAAACTCCATGCACTGGAAGCTGCCTGAAGGTACTGTGGTGGTAACGCACAACCTAAAGCTTGCTGGTGACTGGTGATGAGAGAAATAAAGGAGATGCCACGTTTTGCACTTCATGTGCCATTGTTCCCTTGTTAATTCCAAGTTTCCCCTTCAGACAGGAGCAGAGCTGCCGCCGTGGAGGTGGCGGGGTACGCCATCCTGGCCATGATGACCCTCAACCCAGAGACCTATGAGCCCAAGGCGAGGAAGGTGGTGAAGTGGATCACCACGCAGAGGAACGGACAGGGAGGCTTCTATTCCACACAGGTGAGGGAGGGTTGTGCCCCACAAAGGTGAGGGAGAGTTGTGCCCCACAAAGGTGAGGAAGAGTTGTGCCGTACACACCCCATCCCTGTGGAGTCTCAAAGACTCAGGCTAAGCGTGGCTCTCTCTCCACCGCAGGACACCGTGGTGGCCATGCAGGCGCTGACTCTGTTTGAGAGCCACCGTTACCAGGGTCCCCTCAATGTAGTCGCCTCCGTCAAGGCCGAGGGGCTCGAGCACACCTTCAACGTGAATGACGACAACAAGCTGCTGCAGCAGTTGAAGACGCTGCCTATACTACCAACACAAGTGAGCCTCACCATGACAGGCGATGGATGCGCCGTGCTGCAGGTAACTTCACTCTGCTGGTTCTCGCTACTAAATGTTTCACGCCTGCAATACCTGCATGCAACACGTACTAACCCTCCATACTCCATGACACCTCATTTTATTCCCCACAGGGCGTCCTCCGTTACAACATTCCCAACCCCGAGCCGAGTGATGCCTTTGACCTCACCGTCAACACCATTACGGTGCCAGACCGCCTGTGCGTCACCAAACGCATCACCGCCTGCGCCTCCTACCGCCTTCCTGACGGCGCCTCCAACATGGTGGTCATCGAGGTGGACCTCATTTCGGGTTACATCCCGGATAAGGATGACCTCAAGCTCCTCACCAAACAGGACAAGAACATCAGGCGTTACGAGGTGGACGGCAGCAAGATCAACTTCTATATAAACGAGTTGACGGTGAAGGACACCTGTGTGAACTTCAGAGTGACGCGAACCGTGGACGTGGAGGACGTGAAGCCCGGCACAGTGGTGGTGTACGACTACTACCAGGAGGAGTTCTCCATCTCCATGGTGAGGCCCCTTCACTACTGGTGCGCAAGGCTTTCCTCGTGTCTTGTCTCGCCTCTCTCGCTTTCCTCCTCGCATTACGAAACACATTACGGCCAATATGGCATCACATGTCTTAACTTCTCCTCCTATTCTTCCCAACCTCTAAACTTCCCCCTCTCCTTTTGCTAGCCACAACCTCTAAAGCACTTCTCCACCCACAGAGGTACACGCTGCCACCTAACGACGAGTGCCGCTAAGAAACCTGAGGACGAAGACGACAGGCGAGGCCGCGTACGTGTACGTGCCCATCACGCAGACAGTCGTGACGAGGGCCGCCACCACAGCCTGCAGCTTCGCCTCCCCGCCACAACCATCACACAAACTGCTATCTTGTCAAATCACATCACGCCAGTTTTAGGAACTATTTTTATAGAGATTCACTAAAACTTCTCACGTAGAAAATCCTTTTACGTTGTTGTTTCACGGTTCTCAAAGGACACTGATGTGGTTATTTTTGTTCTGTTGCAGTTTGTCTTTTTGGTTCATTGAGTTGTTAGGTTTTTGTTTTATCATGTAGCCACAATGTGAGACACTGTACAATGTTTTAGTGTTGTAGCTAATAAAGTCTTAACATAATTTCTTAAAACAAGTATTTTGTTCCCTGTTACTATTGAGAATTACCGCCACAAAGTTGACGGTACCACCACCACCACCACCACCACCAATCCTGCATAGTTTTGCAGGAAAACAGATTCAGTGTTTACACAAATACAAATACATAAAGAGTAGGCACAACACCCTATCTACAAACATGAGCCAGAAAAGAACTATCTCGAAGAAAAGTCGATAGCAGTATAAAGAAATCGATAAAGCAAAGCCATACCAAGGCTGAACAACAAGACTGATAAGGAAAACAGATTCAACAAGACTGATAAGGCCGCATTATTTTTCCATCGTCCGTTCCCCCCAGCATCGCCGCTCCACCGACTCGCGGCCTCATTCACACTACATCTGTACAGTGAGACTCCAGATCCAAACTCGTCTACAGGCCGAGCATCTATGCCTACGGACACTATGCTCTAGATTGAAATAAAAAAATTTTAAGTATAAAATAAAGCCAAAGTATATTCATTCGTGAGTTTTGGATGATTTCTTCAGTCTTACCCTTCATGAGAGTCTAAAGGACAGAACTTTGTAGAACTGAAGCGATGACTTAAGGTTCCTTTTATCTCCTTTGATAAGACTCGTGTGTCTTGAGAAAGAGGCTTTCATTATCTACGTCGCCAGAGAACAGCGTGTTCTTATCGCGCGCATCGCGTGTGCTGGGTGAGGGCCTTTACGTCATGAAGGGGCGTCCGGTGAGATAGGTAGTAAGACAACACCTGGGGAACATGTCACACGCTCCCGACCATTCAGGTGCAGCTCACCGATGGCATCAGGAGAGTGAGGAAAGCAGGTGTTCCGTGGACGCCGCTTCCCTGTCACAGTTACCTCCAGGGGCATCGAGGGAAGAGCACGAAAATATTCTAACGTTTTCAAGCAAAGCGTCAAACTTTAAGGAGTATGAAGGGGAAACATCTGCTACAACCAAGGATGGACAACACACACAGGTGGAGGAAGACATGCAAGGCCCTCAGCCTCCTGACGGCGGATGGGGCTGGGTGGTGGTCCTGGGAGCGACTACTGTGTCTGTGAGTTACTGTGTGTGTGTGTGTGTGTGTGTGTGTGTGTGTTTAATTATCCGTCCCCGTATTCATAAATGTTTTTTTTGCGTTCTCTGGTTAAAACATCCATGAAAACTCTCCCGCAGACAGCGCAGACCTCACAGTGTACAGCACCACGGTGAAACACTCTAAATATATGTGATTTATAAAACAAAATACAGGCACGTGCCCTTCAACGGTGAGTATATTCGTAGTGCATTATATTCTACTTACAAATTAACAAACACCCACAGTTTCTTTTTTTCCATTATTTTGTAAACATCTATAAGCATCACACTAACTTCACACGTCAGAGTATCAAGCAAACCTTTCCCCTTACACTCACAACCTGCACGCGACAAGCACCGTGGAGAGTTTCTGAATGTACTGCAATTATTTTTTACATGACAAGGTTCTTCAGGGAAAGATTTGTTTGATAGCACTGGTCTAACTACACAACCATCACAGTACAAGCAGGTGTTGTGTACTTACAGATGCTGATCCCGGTGCTCAGCTCCTCCTTCGGAATCCTGTTCTCGCCGCAGCTGCTACACTGGGGCGCGTCCTCCACCACTGTGGCCGTGATCTTCAACGCCTTCATGGTGTCCTGGAGGCTGGCGGGCATGGTGACAGCCACGCTCACAAAGGAGTTCGGGTTCCGCAAGGGCGCCATGACGGGCACGCTGCTCACCGCCACCTGTCTCACATTCACGGCCTTCGCCACCTCCCCGTACTACTTCTTCGTCTCCTTCTCTCTCGGCTGCGGTGAGCCTCGCCTCAAAACTTTCCATCACACTTGAAATTTGCATTGACACTATTTATAACCTTATCCATCGGATCTTTATTTGATATTTTAGCACCACATTTGTTTTTTTTTTCTTGTAAGCACAATGATTGTATCCATTACCGTGCCGTCTTTCATCGGGTTTTCTGTAGGTTTCTGTAGGGCACGTGTAGGCTCAGTTAGTCCATATCTGTATAATCAGCAGGTGCCCGGCAGGTGTGGGCTGTGGGCTGAGCTGCGTCGGCTTCCTCATTCTGTCCCACTACTTCAAGAGGCGGCGCGGATTGGCCAACGCTTGTTTCACTGCCGGCCTTGGTCTGGGACACTTCCTGGGCCCGCTGTTCATCCAGCTGCTGCAGGACACGTACGGCCACCGCGGCGCCACGCTGGTGCTCGGGGCGGTGATGCTGCACGGCTTCCTAGGCACCACACTCTACCATCCCGTCGAGTGGCACATGAAGCTCCCGCTACGCCCTCACCCCCAGCAGGTGGCGCTCATGACACCTACGTCCACGGGACAGTCCGCCCACACAATACTGGTTGACCCACAGCCTCGTCACTGTTCAAGAGGCGTGAACATGAAGGTAAAAGAACTAAGTGAGAGTCACCAGTCCCCGGCGTCAGGCAGAAGACTGTCCGCTAACTCTTTCGACTTAGCCAGCATGGCCTCCGTGACCTCGCTCGACACCCTGGGCGCCACAGACCTCACAGACCACGAGGGCCTCGAGCCGCCACACACGGATACAGAACCTAACATTTTGAGCAGCCTTCGACAACCGCTCAGCAAACTCCTTAGAGGCCTCTTACGGGACCTGGCCATCCTGAGGCGCCCCACGGCCCTTATCATTGCAGCGGGAACCACTCTGGTCATCAACGCTCAAGTCAACTTTACTATGATGGTGCCCTTCGCCATGCAGGCCGCCGGGCACTCCCTGCAGACGGCGGCGTGGTGCCTCTCCCTCTCGGGCGTCACCAACCTCTTAGCCAGAATGGTTTCCTCAGCACTCTCAGACTACGCGTGGTTCAACATGCGCTTCTTCTACCTGCTGTCAATGTTCACCATGGCCGCCTCCATCACAGGTGAGTTGAACCAAACTTCACCGACAAAAGTTTCCCGCTACTCGTGGCCGTCTGATCGCCCTTGTCTTGCCTACGTCACCTTCGCGGTAGTATTTCCCTTCCAGACGCAGACGGCGGGGATGGCAACGGTGATGGGGATGTGGGGCGCCGCGCTGGGAACGTTCCACGGCCTCAACAACCTTCACACCCTCACCGTGGTGGGCCTGGACAACTTCGCCCCCATGTTCGGCGCGCGGAGTCTCACCTTGGCGCTGGGCTTCGTCACCATCGGCCCGTGCATCGGTAAGCCAAGACATCACTGTAACTTAAGGACCTTTCACGATTTCCTGTATCTTTACTTTCAAACTTAGGTGACAGTAGGCTGCCTCCCCTTTCCCTGTTTCTCGTCTCACTCTCTCTTTCCTCCCGGCGGCTGCGTAGGCGTGGTGCGTGACAAGAGCGACAGCTACGCCATCAGTATGTGGGTGGTGGCTTTTCTCGTCCTCCTAAGTTATCTGCTGTGGCTCCTCATGCCTGCCGCTGTAGCTTATGACGAAAGGATGGAGGTAAACCAAGAACCTTCCGCATGAAACGACGCTGTGAGCACTCAAGTCTCGCCGTGTGACCGTGGCACGTACTCATCCTCACTGACACACTGACATCAAGCAATATAAGCAAACTCTTTGTTTATATTCCTCGTGACATTCACTGACACTGCTCCAATAGCAACGGCGGCAAACTGGTATTTTGTCCACATCGGAGTTTTAACATTTAAAACTCGAAATAGCTCAATGATATGAGCTGTATTGTATAAAAATTAATAGATCAATATAATATCATTTTTCATCCTCTTTATCAATTTAAGTCCATCTCGTAATATGTAATATACTAACGTACTCTATGTGTGGGTAAACTGTCGTATTTATATAACCCATCCACATCATTCTCATCCCTTCACATGCAAATACCTCCAAACAAATACAGATCACGAATAAAAGGAACAGGTAAAGGAAGGAATGCAATAACAGCCTCATCTGAGAAAAATGCAAAAAGTTTATTGTTGAAAAGTTTAGTATAAAAAATAATAATGTCTTTTACAAAGTTATGGCACACAACGTTAGACAAGTTAGTGTTATACCCTTCAGAGACCCCACGATGAGAGGACAGACCAGCGGAAAGGAGTTAGAAGCGAAATAATATTGGAATGCTGACAGACAATGAACCGTGAGAGCGACTGTAGACCCCTGTAAAGGAAAATAATAACAGTAACATACAATTGATCATACAGACACACAGACGCCCCGATGTATGCACAAGGAAACAAGAGTTGCAAAGAGGATAACAGAAAAGCACTACAACCATATACAGAATTGTAGTTAATTTATAAGTTAATGATACATGATTTTATAAACACTATATAAAAAAAATGAATGAAGGTAAGAGGAGAAAATAAAGGGAGATTCTAGATGTATATTAAAGAGATGAGAAAAATGAGTAAAGTCTGCAAAAATACTAATTATACATTAAACCCCAAAAATACATGATACAGAAACGAAACGATACACACACACACACACACAAACATACGCACCCCAAAAAAATAATAATTATACTACATTCCTACATATATGAGCAAATAGACATGTAACCTTGCTATAACTGTGTGTGTGTGTGTGTGTGTATGTGTGTGTGTGTGTGGATCACTATACACAAGAGGGCACAGCTAAGCACTGCCCCTCCCCCGCACACCACCACAAGCCTTACCCACAATCCCCTGCCGGCGATAAATGAGGAGCAGAAAGGATTTTGATAAGTTAGTATTAATAAATAAATAATAAGGAGAAAACCTATACTTGAGCACTGCACTTCCTTCCCTTGTTTGTTTGTTTATTTGTTTGTTTTTGTTCTTTTTTGCCAGGTTGTTATCTTAAATGTCAAGTACAAGGTGCAAATTAGTCAGATGCTGGTCTTAAATCTCAGATAACAGGTATAAATTAACTTTTTCCCCCAACATCACAAATGAAAGAACAAACAGCACTTATAATTGGTGAACTACAACACGATGACCTATGATCATATTGGTTTTTCACTGCATCTTCTCACACATGCTTCCAACTCTCTCGGCTGATCCTCCGGGCAGCAGACAAAAAAAGAAGGAAAACAAACAAAGAAACAATAATAATAACAAGAGTACATAACAAGACAAATACACATATATATGTACACACACACACACAAAGTTGCACCGAGGCGCGTGGAATGCTTGGGCCGATACACACAACTCTGGAAACATTACCATTATTTTTTTTTTTTTAGAATCCAAACCTTAGAGTCGATACCTGTGGTTGAGTCAGCCCAGGTTGACTAACACCTACATAATTACCTATTTCTGTACCCATAACAAGAGTCAGGGACTGGCAACGTACCTTTCTTATCACTTATTAGTCTGTCTCTGTCTGTCTCTCCCTTGTTCTCTTCACCTCGCTCCATACAACCTTGGTAATGTGCGTCTAAGTGATTGAAGGAAAATTATACATCTTTTTCTTATGCACTGAAGGAATGAGTCAAGTTGTTTACATATTACTAAACTGACTCATTCATGTATCCACTTCAGTTACTCAGGCTTTGCTCGCCCCTGACTTGAGGTGAATAAAGGATTATTCAGCAAAGAGTCTGTGTTCACATGAAGAAAATGTTATGAACTTTACTACATACTCCATCTGTTTCTTGATGAACAATTATCTTTTTTTAAACAAACTTTGATTTTCATGGTTTTGATTCAAACATTATCTTTTTTCCCTTCCACCCTAAGATCCTAAAGAACACATGACAACCTTATCTTCTGTGAACACAGCATGAAGCGAGACAATGTACAAAACTCCTCACCTCTCAAGGAATACAGAAAAAATGAAAACCGACAATAGCAACACTTAAAGAGACAATAAAGTGCCAACACACGGGGTGCACGTCACAACCCCACTACGGACACACACCTGACCTCCCTCACAACACATCTGATGCACCTCTACATCACCTCACCATCATGGCAGCCTCAGCCCATACACACCACTACATACATATTATACTGACATATTCATCAGTTTTGTTTTGTACACACTGTACCTCACGGATCTTACTCTTCGCCAGCAAGGCTGACGCTCACCAGTCACATTCACAGAGATTTTCTTGAGTGGCAGCACACAGGAATGAGAAATTCGTCTGAATGTACCGGATGATATTAAAACTAAATCAACAATTGTATCCAGATGACACAAGACTGAATAAAGAATCTTGCTTGGTTCACTTTCTATGCTGATCTGACTTGAGACATTTAATCCTTCATTCAGATGAGATTTCTGTTCTGTAGATGCTAATTACTATGTGCTCCTGTAGGTAGACATCACTGCTCACCTGTCTTTACAACACACTAAGAAACCAGGTGACAGAAGTGAGGCAGAGGCAGCAACACCACCACCACCACAGCCATATCACACAGAAATAGAAACCGAATGATTTTACTCAAACACTTCTTCAGAACATGACAAAACAAAAAAGTTAAGTGACACTTTACCCCAACAAAACCAAGACCTAAGGATGAAGTTGAGTCTTCTGTCCTCACTGTAAAGTACGTGAGTCCAAGATTAAATGAAGCAAAACTATTGACTTTCATACTGATTCTTGTTAGAGTGAGACTTTTGTTCCCCTCCAATGCTGTCTGCCTCACCACCACCACCTGTGCCCCTCCTCTACTCAACACATCTTAATGAACACACCAATTTGGCATAGTCACCTAAAGTATGGCAATGGAAGATATATATGGAACTACACAACACAGTCTTGTATACAACCTTTCAATCCATATATGTGTAATATTGTATAAAAAGTGTAGGATTAACATATGCTGATACTGTTGTAGTAGTAGTAGTAGTAGTAGTAGTAGTAGTAGTAGTAGTAGTAGTAGTAGTAGTAGTAGTAGTAGTAGTAAATGTTTTTTTGTTTTTTGTATCTAAATATCTGAGAAAAGTCTCTTCAGAAACCACTAAGTAAGTTTTGTGTTTCGAAAAGTTTGGCACATCTGTTGCAGGTTTGTTTATACATTGCTGATGCACAATATACTAGTATTATCATTATCAACTACTGAATAGAACACATATTGATGGGAGAAAGAACGAAATGTTACGGAAGAATCACAAAGTTGCCATCAAAGACACTGGTGTGGCAGATACAACCACGATAACAACACAGTAATGATTGACCATACTGATAATAATAAAAATGATCACAAAAATAATGAAGAGAATGTTAATTTCTTCCTTGACACAACACTGATAACAACCCTAAAGAGGTATTGGTTTACTGGAGGGAAGAACAGATTACTGATAAAACTATGATACTTAATCGCACAAAGATCCTCTCACTCTCACTCTCTCTCTCTCTCTCTCTCTCTCTCTCTCTCTCTCTCTCTCTCTCTCTCTCTCTCTCTCTCTAGAAGCAATAGAGTACTTATCCACTTTCCTTTCTATCTCTCCTCTGTTTATATCTCAGTTTTTCTCTATTTCCTTTTCTCCTCCACATCAGTTATCCATTTTTTACTCTCTATTTTCTTGTAGTTTTCCGTCCCCACAATGATAATAATGTGACTCGCCAAAACACTGTGACGCGCATAACACTCCTCATCTCAACAACACATCAACATAGTAACACTTGGACTACCGCAAAAAATTGAGCACACATTGGAGTCTTTGGCACAACCTTCTCTCTCTCTCTCTCTCTCTCTCTCTCTCTCTCTCTCTCTCTCTCTCTCTCTCTCTCTCTCTCTCTCTCTCTCTCTCTCTCTCTCTCTCTCTCTCTCTCTCTCTGTCTCAACAAGCAGAGTGTTTGTTCACCACTTAAGAATTGAGCAACATAAAGTACATTAATTAAACTATCATTATAGAATCTGATATCTTTGATCTGTTCTGAGCCAATAGGTTTTATGCCCTTTTATCATCTGTCTATTACTCTGTCTATCTAACTCTGGCGGAAGAGAAATTATTGAGCCTTGGGGATTTCTAATATAATTTGGCTAATCAGGTGATATCTACATTCCTATTCATCTACATCTAATGCTTAAATTTATCCTTCTTTCATATTCACATGTGGTTCTGGCTTTTGCAGGTAGATACTGGAATGAAATGTAATCTTTCTCACCATTGTGTATCTCAATTGAAGACTAAAACATCCCTTGAGTTAAGGTACAAAGAATCCAGCTCCTAATGTTGCTTCATCAGTCCCTGCTTCAGCTACTTTGATGGAGTCTAAATCTTGTCACTGATGTCAGCTTCTGCTTCTTTACCATTTGAAGAAACATATAAAATAATTCACATCTACATATTCAACCTGAACTCTCACTCTTTCACTCTTTCTCTCAAACACATGTACAGGAGCGGCAAATAGTGCCTTCCCCCTCTCCCTCTCTCTCCCTGTCTATCTATCCATATGTTTGACACTTAATTACATTTGCAGCATACAAAATACTTGGCAACTTGTGACTTAAATTTGCCATAATTAATTAATGAACAAATTAGCACATTTGCATCAATACTGTTGAAGTGGAAGCCTTTGACGTTTACAGATGTAAATATCAAATACATACAAAACATGGAAGAATCATGTAATTTCACTATGTAAATTTATCAACTGAAGTTTTCAAGATGAATGACATTTCACTCATTAGACACACCCAGACCAGAACTGAGGAAATGAGTCACTGATTGTCAAAGGTGTGCAGTGAGTAAAGAATGAAAAGTTTGTTCACTCTCCTTGAATGTGGAATAGTAACTGATGATGATTCAAGTTAATGAGGATCTTTTAAGACAAATATCACACCACAAATAATAAAGAATAACTGGGAGATTGAAACACAACCATGAGACAAACACTACAAGAAGCCACCAACACACACACACACACACACACACACACACACACACACACACACACCAAGAACCACATCTCTCTGTCTTGAAGAACTTTCTCATCAACCTTCCTCAAATCTACTTCACTACCTCATGTGGAAAGTTGAGCCAATAAGCAAATGCCTCTTTCTTACACTCTTCTTTCCCTCTGCCTCATGGGACCTCATTCAAGTGATGTACAGTTACTTGGCATTTGGAAGTAATTTAATACTAATCAATCATCTCCACTACATGCCTAAGTTCCTGATTCCTCTAAAACAATTAATAATGCAAAACCATAATTCCTTGATCCACACTTCTGTCTTTCAATAAACATTAAGGATGCACTGTACTACATTTAATTCATTACCATTTCTCACTACTGAACTTATGATGAGAGCTGATCTGGTAATGCTTTGGTGACAAACTCCCAAACTCTACCAATCCATGGAATCAAACATCATTCATCATCATTCTGAACACATATATCACTTCATTACTCCATCATCCTAACTCAATTTCAGGAGAAAAAAATGACACACACTGTTCTTACTCTAAACCTCTACTCGTACAACCATTCTGAGAAGTGAGTGACGTATCATAACTGGTCTAGATTACAGAACAAAAAATTAACATCACATCTAGTTAAAGGGACTGGAAGGGGGATTGTTAAGCTAAATGGTAAACACTAACAACCAAGACACAACCTCAAAATAACCTGCTCACTGTGTTACCTTTGAGCATTACCTTCAACACACACACACACACACACACACACAAACATTGAATAAATAAAGATAAGTTTCCTAATCCAGGCTATACATTGGCCACATCCAGGCTCACAGCATCTGAGACATATGTTTTGTATGCATATGTTATCTTGCATCCACTGCCTACTACTGTCTCCTTTCACACATTCTCGCTTTGAAGTTTTAATCTCTCTCTCATCTGAACTGTTGGTATTATGTCTTACTTTACATTCTCACATTCTTTTCACACAAATATAGTCAATATAATGTTTCTCTCTCTCTCTCTCTCTCTCTCTCTCTCTCTCTCTCTCTCTCTGTAAAGTTTCATCTAACCTCTATCATTTGAATTACTGACGTTACATCCTGCTTCACGTTCTCACATTCATAAACACACCTCAGTATAATCTCTCTCTCTCTGGGAAATTTTATTCTATCTGTATCTGAACTGTTGGTGTCATGTCCTACTTCACATTGATATTCACACACACACACACACTCAGGCACACACACTACATCCCCGTTGGAAATAATCTCTTGACTCGCCCCACGTCACAGCTGTTCATATGGCAAAAAAGTGAGTTACATTTTGGCTTCATTCACGTGAGCTTGTTGGGACCCACAGCTGAGGCCACGCTGTAAAAAAACGAGGGTTGTGTTTTTACCTTAACACCTGAAAGGGTTGCTTGTGATGCTTGAATAGTGACTGAACTTGACTCTTTGTTACAGAACTGGACGTGTGTTTGGTGCATTGTAAAAATACTGTAGTTTGTCGTGTGAAATATGAGCTTTGTGTTTGCTAAAATGGAGGACAAAGTGAGGTGTGTCCAAGGATATTTAAGTCAAGGTAACAGGTAAGGTTATTCTCACTATTCTATGACATCTCGTTTTCCATGAGCGTGTGGAGGAAGCTCCCGAGGCACACTCATGATTTGACGCTCGCCTCGCCCACTGCAGGTCCCACAACTAGTGTAACTAACGATGACACTCTACACATCACTTCCTAGACCGTTCTTACACCGGTAGTAAAAAAAGTACTCCTCAGGCGCAAACCTTTGGCCTATAGTGGATAAATACTTCATTTTGGCAACCGAATAGAAAATATAATCTATGGGAATCTCTAGTTCATGTTGTACTTCATGTGGAGAACGTTGTTGAGGTGAGACTCATCCACCAGGCCCATGGTTTGGCAGGCCTGGCGGGCGTGGGCACACACGTCGTGGGCGTAGGCACAGGTGGCGGGCACAGAGAGGATCTTGCGGGCCAACAGGCGGAGGGTGGAGAGGCCTGAAGCTGATGTGCCCGACCACCACCCCAGGATGTCGTCGTCCTCGAGGTGCACCTGTGGAGGGTTGCATAATTAAACAAGTGCTAAGGGATGCTATAAAGGTGACACCCAGGAGCTGGCTTGTACTGGAAGGGTGATGGGTGTAGGGGTGTTGGCAGGGTGAGTGGCAGGTGTTGAAAGGTGCTGGAAAGGGAATCTCAAAGGTGTGGGGAGTGATTAAAAAGGTCCACTGAAATGTGCTTGAGAAGAGGATCACCTTATAAAAATCCATCCAATTTTGATACTATAATAAATATTTGAAAATTTAACACACACACACACATGTATAAGAAGCTCCTGATTTTTCATTCTCACAATAAAGTTGACACTGAAGGAGCAGCAAAATTATATCAGAACTTCTATAATGAGCTTCTTACTTCAATATCTGTGACCAATAAAATATTTACTCCTCTGTCTATCCATCTGTCTATCTATCTATCTATCTGTCTGTCTGTCTGTTGGTGCGTGGCAGACCAACCTTCATGTTGACATAGGCCATGATCTCCTCGCTATCAGAGACAGAGGTGTCGGGCGCCGGGTTGTCCATGTACTCCCGGAACGGATGCCCCTCCTGCGTGCTGTTGTTGTTTGTGCTGGAGGCATCCGGCGAGGCTTGGCTGGTGGGGGTGGACGAGGAGGACGAGGATGAGGAGGTGGTGGTGCTGGTGGTGGTGGATGTGGCGGTGGTGGTGGAGTTATGGTTGGGGGTGTGGCTGTTGGTGCGTCTGTTGTGGGTCTTCAAGTTGAGCACGCCGGAGTTCGCCTCAGTCACCGCCACGGACTTCATCATCTCCAGCACGTGGCGGTGCACCTCGCCCTTCTCCGTCTCCGACAACACCTGTGAGGAGGGGAGGACAAGTGAGTCACGGCAACCCTACACGGTGAGTCAAGTGTGAGTCAGGGGGTAAATCCTTTCAATAGGAGAGAGAGAGAGAGAGAGAGAGAGAGAGTCATTCGGTAGAACAAAGAAAACGACTCTACAGAATAAAAGAACAAATAAAGGAAAGCCTGAGAAAGGAAGTCAAGAGGAAAGCACTAAAGAGAAAAAAAACGCAAACTTTACGAGAGGATAAAGGAACAATGAAAGTAAAAAAGAAAACGAGGAGAGGAAACTTAAAACAAACCACTCAGGACGCAAAAAATAATATCAAATCATAATCAATTCTCCGTAAAAAAAAAAAAAAAAAATTCACAGGGAAAAATTGAACACGGTCGATAGATCAGTGCGAGGCGAGGCGGGGAGGCGCACCCAAGCGGCACTAACTTGTATATTTGTCAGTGTTGAGGCGCCGCTGATGGCAGGGAGGGAGGGAGGACACAGGAAGAGCAAGGGGGGAGAGTGGGAGAGTGAGGGAGGAAGGCGTGGGTGGCTGTCTCATCCCTCACACCACCACAATCACCACCGTCACTCTAATGCGTAAAATAGTTCAAAATAGTTCTCAAAAATCCCTAAGCTCGAGTTACGCCGCAAAATGAGTCACGTTTTCTTCTACATCGTCATTTTCTACATAGCATCCTCAAACATTTCTGCGTCTTTACTTTAATAAGGCCGTATTATAAGTTACTGGGGCTTTTTATAATGTTTATTATGATTCTACAGAGAGTTTAGTAACGGTTCTGCTTGATCACTTGGGAAAACACCATTGAAAACCCGACAATCATATCTAGTCTCTGAAAACAGTTTGATGTGAGAACAAAGCAATGCGGGTTATGGTAATGAAGAAATCATTGGTTAAGACACATGGTATAGCAACACATGCCTCTACTTCTCGGTTAAGTAGGAACATTCAGCACCTCCTGAAAATAAACCTGATGAGAGAACAAAGCTTTTCAAAATACGGGTTATGGAGTTAGAAATTGATTAAGACGCGTAATATAACAACACATTCCTCTACTTCTCGATTAAGTATGTAAGTTCAGCACCTCCTTCTCAGAGTCAATCAATCAAGGTAACAAAGCTTTTCAAAATACGGGTCGTGGAGTCAGAGGAACTGGTTTAAAAACGCGTAATATAATAGCACATTTTTCTGCTTCTCTCGGTTAAGTAGGAGAGCTGAGCACCTCTTCCCCGCGAGTCAGTCAGTCAAGGGTAACAAAGCGGGAGGCGAGGCGCGGCGCATCTCACACGGCAAGGACATGAATAATAACAGCCAACGCTCGCCGCCCTTACACGCACCCGCAAGCACGCACGCACACACACACGCACGCACGCACGCACGCACCAGCTCCGCGCGATCTAGGAGGAAAAAAAATATATATCGTCAAAATAATAACCTTTGCCAGCACGTAAATCACTGAGCGCTTAACGTCCTTCGTGATGCGCGGGAAGGAAAGAGGGAGGGGCGGTTTGAGATGTGAGTGGTGGTGGTGATGACAACAGCTGGTAACCTTCACACACACACACACACACACACACACACACACACACACACACACACACACCAGATATTATTACAGATTCTATCCATGTACATTCTTTGTGCGATTTCGTAACTGTACTATCAACATTCTTTGCGCATTTAATATTAAGAGATGAGCATGCGGCGATTAATATTATATAAAAGTAAAGAAAAGAGAAAGCAGTAAAACTTCAAAGCACAACTATAACACACACACACACACACACACACACACACACACAGTATTCTCTAACGTTTCAGCTTCCTTTTCCAACTATTTTTAACAAGCTGTAATGTGGGCTATTGGGAGTTCCAAGGCTGTTTTCAAAATATAGTGACAGTTTAACATGAATCCTGCACCACTAACGAAAAAGAAGACGAAGAAGAGGAAGAAGGAGGAGGAGGAGGAGGAGGAGGAGGAGGAGGAGGTGGAGGAGGACGAGAACAGCAACAACAATGAATAAAGAAACAGCCATGACAACACTACTAATCATCTCTGCGGGCTTTGAAAATCATCACAGGGGAACAAAGCCAGCAGGAACACGGGCGCCACACTTGAGCCTCGCGGAAGCACTCCCTCCCGCACCACAGATGGCGGTGGGCTCCTGCGACCTTGAAAAATGCACAATGGCTCATCCTTGGCAGCGCGAGGCTCATCCGCTATTGTTTCGTTGAGCACGGGAGCCTTGGCACGCCGCGGGGGTCACCCATTACCAGGAGCTGTCATTGTTTCTCCCACCACCACCACCACCACCGCCGCCGTCGTCGCCGCCGCCGTCACCAGCAAGATATTTTGAACGCTCCAGTTTTTGACATTTGTTTGGAAACCGATGTGAATTTGTGGTGATAAGTGATACATAACTAGTAACACACACACACACACACACACACACACACACACACACACACACACACACACACACACACACACACACACACACACTATATCTCAACAATTTGAATGTTTTTAGTACAAAGATCGTCCCAGAGAGAGAGAGAGAGAGAGAGAGAGAGACTTCACAACTTCACACCACCTTCGCCTTCTCCACACGCACGCCCATTACTGCCTCCCCCTCCCCCGTCATGAACGCAGGAACTAATGACACGCCCGGAAGCAATAAACCCAAGCTTCTTTCCCACATGAACACGGGAGGAGGGACAAGGTGGGAAGGGGCAGCAGGCGAGCCATTAGAAGGAAACAAATGAGGAATGAAAGAAATATTGCTGTCTGGTTCTTTATTCCGTTCACACCAATCATGTCATTCCATCTGTTATCCTTCTTGTTCTTTTTCCTATTACTTTTTTTTCTCTTTTTTTCTTATTTATCTTACTCTGTTATGTTTTGTTCGTTACTTCTTCCTTCCTCCTCTTCCTTGTATGTTCTCGCGTTCCTCCTCCTCCACATCCTCCTCCTCCACCTCTTCCTCTTCTTCCTCTTCGTTGCACACGTAAGAAGGTCGTGTGAACTTTGTTGAACATTTGTATTATGAAAATGAGGAAATGATGAGAGAGAGAGAGAGAGAGAGAGAGAGAGAGAGAGAGAGAGAGAGAGAGAGAGAGAGAGAGAGAGAGAGAGAGAGAGAGAGAGTGTGTAAAGTGGGTGTGGGTGAGAAATAAGTGGATGAGTGAGAGAAAAGAGGGAGAGGAAGGGAGAGAGGACAATGGAGGAAAAGAAAGTGGTGTGTGTGTGTGTGTGTGTGTGTGTGTGTGTGTGTGTGTGTGTGTGTGTGTGTGTGTGTGTGTGTGTATAAATATGACACTAATAAAGGGTAAAGGATACACACACACACAGACACACACACACACACACACACACACACACACACACACACACACTCTCTCTCTCTCTCTCTCTCTCTCTCTCTCTCTCTCTCTCTCTCTCTCTCTCTCTCTCTCTCTCTCTCCCCTTTCCCCATGAACTTTCCCACAAACTTTAAACATTCCCTTTGGTAAAATATCGTAAGCATATGTTAAAAAGTTGACATATCATTTTTTGAGCGAAACTTTAAGGCTCACTTTCAAAGATAAACAAATAAATAAAACAATAAATCAAACCTTATCTTTACGTTTCTCAAAATTACTTCTATGTTACACGTCGAGAGAGAGTGAGGGTGTGAATGAGTGAGTGTGCAGTGTGCGTGGCCAGGATGGAGGCAGGGGAGAGGAGGGAGGGGAGGGGAGGGAGAGGGGAGAGGAGGGGAGTTAGCGCCTCTACCTCCCCGGTGCTTCTAGTCACCCTCATATCCTCATCAAAACACAATCCTCCGCACCACCACTCGCTTCCTCCCCTTACCACCCACACCCACGAACCACGCTCCCCTCCCCGTCCCCCCTACCCCTGCACGCCCGCCCCTCGCCCCCACACGCTCCCCCGCCCCAGCTGCGCCGCGCCTCCCAGTCAAGGCCTCAACAAGCTCGTGGCGTTGGTACAATCTGACAAATCGTGACGTTGTTTTTGCGATTCTGTGGCAACAACAACAACAGGTCCTCGATAACAACACTCACTGACTACCCTTTCTCTCTCTCTCTCTCTCTCTCTCTCTCTCTCTCTCTCTCTGAAAAGTAACTCTCTTTCTCCCTTTCTCTCGCTCCTACGCTCTCTCTCCTCTTCGCCCTTTGATCCTCTCCCTCTTCTTCCCCTTCAGGTCTTCAGGTGGAACTAACAAACCGTCCCTCCCTCTCACGCACACTCAGGTTACTCGCCAAACAATCATTACAGGTGTGAGAAGCTGTGACGATGGTAGCAGTAGTAGTTGTAGCAGTAGCAGTAAAAGTAGAGGCTGTAAAAGCAGTAAACAAATTCGGTTATTTTCTTACCCCGTCAACTTTACTTATTTATTTTTTTCTCCTGTTTGTTTTTGTTTTTTTGTGTATCTTGTACGTTTCTAAGGCTCTGTTGTGTATCTAATGTGTTTAGCGTA
>NC_087193.1:6034683-6044683 GCF_035594125.1 Scylla paramamosain | reverse complement strand
AGAGAGAGAGAGAGAGAGAGAGAGAGAGAGAGAGAGAGAGAGAGAGAGAGAGAGAAAATACCAGGATGAGTCAGGTCCGTGAGTCACGTGATATACCTCTTAACCCTCATCCCCTTTCACCTTGCCAGCATCCACCCTATCTATCCCCTCCACACCCATCCACCTTACCCTCACCCACCTTCCATCTACTTACCATCCATACTCCATCCACACTACGAAGACACGCATATCCATTCATCCACCTCATCCTCACCCACCTTTCATCTTTCCACCATCCACAGTTCAATCCACACCACGCAAGGTACCCACAGATATCCACATGGCATTACAGCACTGCCACAGAGGAGAGTGAAAGATGTGGAGGAAACTGAAGGAGGTGGATAGCAAGAATAACGACAACAAGGTAAGAAGCAAAGAAAGAAGAGGAAGGTGAATAACAAGAAAGAAAATGAGAAAATGCCAGGAAAATATAAGCAGGAAATTGTAATAACCAAACTGACTATTACTACCACTACTACTACTACAACACTCAAACCCCTCACACTTCATAGTTACACCTCAGCAACCACCACCACTACAACAACCACCCCTTCTTATCTTACAGGTATGTTGATATTTCCTGTGTGTTGCTTTACATGCATCCCAGTGGCCGCTGTTTAGATCTTTCCTGTTAAATTAGTCGTCGCTACCTGTCCCTCCTACCTGGCCGGAGCGTCAGGTAGAGATGTGAGGGTAATTTTGCGCACCTGTTTTGTTTGTGTGTATTTTGATGAGGATTTAGACAGGTGAATACGGAGGTGCATAAATAGGTAGACAGGTAGGTAGGTAGGTAGACAGGTAGGTAAATAAATAGATAGATAGATAGATAGATAGATAGATAGATAGATAGATAGATAGATAGATAGATAGATAGATAGATTAAGAGATAGATAGACGGATAAACAAAGAGGCAAATAAATAATAGGATAAATAAGAAAGATAATAAGTATGTATATTTAAAGGGAGCTGTGTGTGTGTGTGTGTGTGTGTGTGTGTGTGTGTGTGTGTGTGTGTGTGTGTGTGTGTGTGTGTGTGTGTGTGTGTGTGGGTAAGTAGGCATCTCCACTCTTTTCACACACACACACACACACACACACACACACACACACACACACACACACACACACACACACACACACACACACCTCCCTCTTATCTGCATGGCTATTCTCTCCGCCATCCGCATGCATATATGTAGGTACACACACACACACACACACACACACACACACACATACCTCTACCTTCCCTCCCTCCCGTCTCCTCCCTCCCTCCCTCCCTCTCTCCATCTCACACTCTCACAAGCTGTTCGTGTAGACGTGACGCCACAAACGCAATACACAAGGTCACACACACACACACACACACACACACACACACACACACACACACACACACACACACACACACACACACACGGCTCCCTTTTATATACATACTTATCATCTTTTTTATCTATTTTATTATTTATCTGCCTGTTTGTTTATCCATCCATCTATCTATCTGTTTATCTATATATCTATATGTCTATCTATCTATTTATCTATCTATCTGTCTAGCTACTTATCTACCTCCAAGTATGTGTCACGTACACGACAAACAAAGCCAAAAGAACTTACAAACAAACAAACGAATAATCTTAATAATAATAATAATAATAATAATAATAATAATAATAATAATAATAATAATAATAATAATAATAATAATAATAATAATGATAATAATAATAATGGTAATAATAATAATAATAATAATAATAATAATAATAATAATAATAATAATAATAATAATAGAAGATCAATAACACTCAGCATTTATAAAGTGAAGTGTACATACCACAGACTTCCACTCACTTCCCCTTCCACTCGTTCACCTTCCCTCATTCCACTAATCCACAACATTCCACAAAAAAGAAAAAAAAAGGAAAAAAAGAAAAAAAAACATTATTTCCCATTTCATAATTTCCGCCACACCTGAGAGAAATATTTAGCCTCTTAATGAGATACAGGTAAGCTTTCTACAATCTGGGATGGTTACGTTATTACCTGAGCCTTCACCTGGTGGCCCTAATGAGCTGACAGGTAATTAACTGCGGTGCATCTGTGTCACCTGTACGCGTGATACTAAGTCGTGTGTGTGTGTGTGTGTGTGTGTGTGTGTGTGTGTGTGTGTGTGTGTGTGTGTGTGTGTGTGTGTGTGTGTGTGTGTGTGTGTGTTGATTTTGTCACCATCCTACCATTACTACCACTGTCACTATACATTTGTCACTACCACCATCACCACTACTACAGTCATCACCACTGTTAGTACACACCTGAAACGACCACTGCCACTGTTCAGCTTACCTATCATCACCACACACACACCTGCTGCGTCTACTCCCCGTCACCACACCACTACAGCATCACACATCTTCTACCCACACCTACGCATCACCACATCATCACTAATTACTCACTGCCACCATTCCCCATCACTGTACACCATCACATCATCCACACACCACTAAACTTAACCTGATTACCACACTGTTCCTCAGCACACACGTCACCACCACAAGCCGCCACACCACTAATAATACCACATCAGGCACCACCACCACCACCACCACCACAACATATCTCCTCTGATTTTTTCGAGTACCGCCACACACCCCAACACCACAGTACACCACGATATTACCACAGTATAGCCCATTATTCTACGACAGTTTGACACCATCACCACCACCACCACAACGCCACAATCTTAAACACTTCTGATCTTGCACTAGTCTGACACATCACTATCACAACCCCGCCCCCCCCCGCTCAACCTCCCTCAGCGCCCCTTCCTCAGTGTAACGTAACCCTTGTGGCCTTCACGTGAAATATAAGGAGCGCATTTAAGGGAAGGCGGTGTGTCTTTAACAATTTCACAACCTGTACTTATATTACGGATAATATACTCTCATTTCGCCACGCGCTGCACACACAAACACACACACACACACACAGGTAGAGTGATATCAGTAGTAGTAGTAGTAGTAGTAGTAGTAGTAGTAGTAGTAGTAGTAGTAGTAGTAGTAGTAGTAGTAGTAGTAGTAGTAGTATTGGTGGTGGTGGTGGTAGTCGAAGCAGCATCACAATAGTCTTAAGTCGTATCATTCCTCCTCCTCCTCCTCCTCCTCCTCCTCCTCCTCCTCCT
Source organism: Scylla paramamosain (assembly GCF_035594125.1). Taxonomy (NCBI): domain Eukaryota; kingdom Metazoa; phylum Arthropoda; class Malacostraca; order Decapoda; family Portunidae; genus Scylla; species Scylla paramamosain. Next base: position 6,041,455 of record NC_087193.1, on the reverse strand, counting down.
CCTCCTCCTCCACATTCCATCCGTGGCCGATCCTTTGATAACACACAAAGACCCACAAAAGTCATTAATGTAATCTTCTACAAGTTCAAACAGTCCTCCTTCTCAGACATTCTAAGAAAGGAAAAAAAAAAACGATGAACAGCCGGGCTCTAACACGCTAACACGCCGCCAGGTAGATGTGATTAGTGTGCCCTCAGGTGTCACAGGTAAAGGTGTACAGGTGAATTGTGCCATAAAGGAGCTCATATTCCAAGTACTACTCATTTTTTTCATGTTTTTTTTTCTTTATTTCTTTCTTTGTTTATTTATTCACTTTTTTCTTTGGGTTTTTTTTTTCGTTCCTTTCGAATTTAATATAGGAAAATTATATATATAAGAGAGAGAGAGAGAGAGAGAGAGAGAGAGAGAGAGAGAGAGAGAGAGAGAGAGAGAGAGAGAGAGAGAGAGAGAGAGAGAGAGAGAGAGAGAGAGAGAGAGAGAGAGAGAGAGAGAGAGAAATTTATACCGACATAAATACATCTAATAAACATGCAGGTTAATTAATCCGCTACCTTTACCTTCCAACACCTCACGAAGTGCTTGTCTGAATTGCAACAGATGAAGGATTTGCTCTCTCACTCCCACTTAGAATAGATAGACAGAGAGAAAGACAGACAGACAGACAGACAGACAGACAGACAGATAGATAGACAGATAAATAAATAGATAAACAAACAGGTACATACAGGTAGATGATAGATAGACAGATAGACAGACAGACAGATAGATAGATAAATAAATAAATAAATAAATAAATAAATAAATAAATATAGATAGATAGATAGATACAAATAGACTGCTAGATAAAGGCATACAAAAACAGATAGATAAACAGATGAAAGAATAGGTGAATACGTAAGCAAATAAAATAGAGACACGAACACAAAGAAAAGAACTAAAAAAATAACCCCCCCAAAAAAAGCATACACAAATGAGAAAGATAAAAATGTAAGGCAAGGAAAAGAAAGCAAGACAACAATAAAAACAACTAAACACTCGCGACGAATTCAACGAAAACTTAAAAGGAAAAAGAAAAATGTTGAAGTTGAAAGAAAGAGAGAGAGAGAGAGAAAAAGAAAAAAAAGTGTACGAAATAAATAGTAAAACACCACGACACCAGCAAGAAAAAAGAGAGGAAGAAAAGAGAGAGAGAAAGAGAGAGAGAGAGAAAGAGATAGAAAGTATTTTCCTCCAAAAAACTGACGCGCCACAAAAGCGTCGAACGAAAACCAAAAATAGAAAACAGACCGGACAACAACAGGTGAAAGAGAGAGAGAGAGAGAGAGAGAGAGAGAGAGAGAGAGAGAGAGAGAGAGAGAGAGAGAGAGAGAGAGAGAGAGAGAGAGAGAGAGAGAGAGAGAGAAAAAAAAGAAAGGTGAAAAAAAGAAAGGTGAAAAAAGGAGACAAACTAAAAAAAGACGAGAGAGAGAGAGAGAGAGAGAGAGAGAGAGAGAGAGAGAGAGAGAGAGAGAGAGAGAGAGAGAGAGAGAGAGAGAGAGAGAGAGAGAGAGAGAGAGAGAGAGAGAAAGAAAGGTGAAAAAAGGAGACAAACTAAAAAAAGACGAGAGAGAGAGAGAGAGAGAGAGAGAGAGAGAGAGAGAGAGAGAGAGAGAGAGAGAGAGAGAGAGAGAGAGAGAGAGAGAGAGAGAGAGAGAGACCTTTAGTAAGCAAGATGAACGCACCAAATGAATGAAGCGAAGACTCCATCCCCCCTAACTCCCCCTCCCCCTTACTCCCTCCCCTCACCCCTCCCCATCACCCCGTCCTGACCAGATGACCTCCGACCCTTAACGGCCTCCACCTCCACCTGACCACTTAGTTTACAAGGTCACGGGGCTGTTCTGTTTATATTTTGACCGGCGCCGCTGCCTCACCTGGAAATAGGCTCAGGTGTGTTACGTGTGTTGTGTGTGTTGGTGTTTTGGTGTTGAATTGAGTGTATTTTTTTTATATATTTTTTTTTTATAGTGTATTTTATTTTATTTTATTTTACTTGTTTACTTATTTTATTATTTATTTATTTATATTTTTTTTGTGTGTGTGTATGTGCGTGTGTTCTCTCTCTCTCTCTCTCTCTCTCTCTCTCTCTCTCTCTCTCTCTCTCTCTCTCTCTCTCTCTCTCTCTCTCTCTCTCTCTCTCTCTCTCTCTTCACTTGTCTCACTTTTTCCTCTTTCTTAACTATTTTCTTTTGGTTTCTATATTTTCTTCCATCTTTAGTCTCCTTTACTCCTTCCTTTCGTCACTTCCTTACTTCCTCCCTTCTTTCCTTCATTCCGTTATTTCCTCCTTTCTTCTTTCCTTCCCTCATTCATCTCCTCCTCCTCCTCCTCCTCCTTCTCCACAACAATATTACCGCCTCAAAACCACGCCGGATTACTGCTTCTAATCTTCCTCCTCCTCCTCCTCCTCCTCCTCCTCCTCCTCCTCCTCCTCCTCCTCCTCTTCCACCCACGTATTCCTAAACTAACCCTTAATTTCCTCTTGATCTTCTTCCTCCTTTTCTCCTATTTGTCCCTCTTCCTCTTCTGCTTCCTCAACTACACTTCTTTCTCTTTCTCCTCTTTTTTCCTTTCCTCCTCTTCTCCTCTACCTTTTTTCTCCTCTTTCTCCTCTTCACCTGTGCCTCTTCCGTCTTTCGTCTCTTTCAGGTATTGTTTGCACCTTTCTTGTTGTCCTTTTTGTTTTTTGTTGTTGTTTTTTTCTTGCTAGACATCATATTTTTGTTGTTTGTACAGATGCTCTCTCTCTCTCTCTCTCTCTCTCTCTCTCTCTCTCTCTCTCTCTCTCTCTCTCTCTCTCTCTCTCTCTCTCTCTCTCTGCTAAGCCTCTGAGGTCAACCTTGAGTCATAAATCAACTTAAATAATTCTCTATCCTCGTGTCGGGTCAAAGGTTAAGCTGACCCTTTCCTCCTCCTCCTCCTCCTCCTCCTCCTCCTCTTCCTCCTCTTCCTCAGTACATTTGCATTATTGCGTCCCATCATGCAAAGCGCCATTTTTTTATATCACCCACGAAAATAACAACTCGATTTTAGTTTGTTTTACCTTAAGTTTTATTTTATTTTATTTTTTTGCTGTTGTTGCAAAGCGGAGGTGGAAGAGGGAGAGAGGGAGAAGAAGGGTGGGGAGAAGGAAAGGAAGGAGAAATGACTGGGGTGTGGAGCAGTATGGGTTAAGGTTAAGGAGGAGGAGGAGGAGGAGGAGGAGGAGGAAGAGGAGGGACAGAGGGACAGAGAGACAGGGAGGACAGAGAAACAGAGACAGAGAGAACAGGGGACATGAGACAGGGGAACAGGGGAGGACAGGAATAATGGAGAGGGACAGGAGAGACGAGAGACAGGGAAAGAGGAACAGAGAGACAGGACAGAGGGACAAGAGACAGGGGACAGGGGGGAGCAGGGGACAGGGGGAGGGGGCAGGGCGTCAATTTAAGGCAGGGTGTTGGGAACTTACGAGTGGGCGTTGACCGAGGAAGATTTGGGGGTGGGAGACATTTGGGTGGAGAAGGGGGTTGGGGAGGTAGAGGGAAATATGTGTTCTCTCTCTCTCTCTCTCTCTCTCTCTCTCTCTCTCTCTCTCTCTCTCTCTCTCTCTCTCTCTCTCTCTCTCTCTCTCTCTCTCTCTCTGAGCTATGCAGTGGCTTGTGCTTCGGTGTCTACTGTTACTACTACTACTACTACTACTACTACTACTACTACTACTAATATTGCCAACCAGTATCACACCTCCTCTTCATCCTCTTCCTCATCATCATCATCATCATCATCATCATCATCATCATCATCATCATCTCCTATCCTCACTATCTGTACTACCATCACTGTTGCTATCACTTCAAGTATTATCTTCACTTCCTTATGAGTGTAGTGTACTTGTAACTTTCTCTCTCTCTCTCTCTCTCTCTCTCTCTCTCTCTCTCTCTCTCTCTCTCTCTCTCTCTCTCTCTCTCTCTCTCTCTCTCTCTCTCTCTCTCTCTAATATTCGAACAGTATTTGCATGCACGTCAATGCTAATTACACACACACACACACACACACACACACACACACACACACACACACACACACACATGACTTGCCGTGCACACATAGAGTATACCCACACGCAACTTTATTTTCTTTTCTCTCTTTTTTTCTCTTTTTTTTCCCTGGGTATAATCCCTTGCGGTCAAGCGTTTCCTGCCATCACGGCGGCACCGATACAGAGACGAGGCATTTGCATTTAATTATAGATATTAACCTTAATGATTAGCACACGTTGTTGTTAGCGAGAGAGAGAGAGAGAGAGAGAGAGAGAGAGAGAGAGAGAGAGAGAGAGAGAGAGAGAGAGAGAGAGAGAGAGAGAGAGAGAGAGAGAGAGCCAATACACGTGACGAAATCTAGTGACGAAGCAATACAAAAGGAAGAGGAGGAGGAATACAAAGGAATACAAAGGAAGTCCAAACAGCAACAGACCCCGAGGTCCTTACGTGGCTGTTTGGGTAACTATTCTACTCTGACTTAGTGGGAGAGACACGATAGCACAGGAGAAGGAGGAGGAGGAGGAGGAGGAGGAAACACGAAGAAGACGACGACGAAGAAGAAGAGGAAGAATAAAGACGCAAACCTCTTACACACACACACACACACACACACACACACACACACACACACACACACACACACACACACAGCCCCGCCCTTCCCTTCCTTCTTAAAGTCTCTCCCTCCTTTCCCTCTCCCTCCTCAGATGTGCCCCTGGAAGAAACACGCAGCAGAGAGAGAGAGAGAGAGAGAGAGAGAGAGAGAGAGAGAGAGAGAGAGAGAGAGAGTTGACACGGAATTGAGAGGAAAGATGAAGGGACGGACGGATGGAAGGAAGGAAGGAAGGAAGGAAGGAAGGAAGGAAGGAAGGAAGAAGAGGAAGAGAATAAAGAAAACAAGGGCGCTGACGTAGATAAGGAGAGAAGGAGAGGGAAAGGAAGAAAGGGTGAGGAAATAAGTGAATTAGAGAGAGAGAGAGAGAGAGAGAGAGAGAGAGAGAGAGAGAGAGAGAGAGAGAGAGAGAGAGAGAGAGAGAGAGAGAGAAGGAAAGGAAGAGAAAAAAAAGCGAAGGGAGTTTGAGGGAGACGGAAAAAAGGTCATGAAAGGGAGAAGGAAAAAAGGAAGGATAGAAGGAAGGAGAGAAGGAAGGAGAGAAGGGCGTGATGCTGAGAGTGAGAGGGAAAGGTGAGGGAGGACAAACAAGAGGAAGGAGAGAGTGAAGTAGAGAGAAGTAAGAGAGGAAGAAGAGAAAATGAAGGAAGGTGAATGAAAAAGGTTAGACAGAGAACACGGGAGAAGGAAAGCAAGAAAGGACTGATGAAGAGGAAAGAAGAAAGGAGGATGCAAAGGAGGGAGACAAGAGAGAGGGAACGGAAGGAAGGAAGGAAGGAAGGAAGGTATGAAAGAAGAATGAAGGAATGAAGGAAGAACAGAATAAGTGTCACGCGATGATCCTTCAAACTAAGAGAAAGATGCTGTAGCCTGTGTACCTCTTAACACACACACACACACACACACACACACACACATCTCCTCCTCCTCCTCCTCCTCCTCCTCCTCCTCCTCCTCTTCCTCCTCCTGGATCGATAAGCCTGGGCAAACTTAGGTGTGAGACCGCTCCCCTACACTGCTCGGCTCCCCTTAGGCGCCCCCTACTGAGAGAGAGAGAGAGAGAGAGAGAGAGAGAGAGAGATGTGGGGTGTGGTCCTTAGGGAGGGTAGGGGATATATAGGAGGAGGAGGAGGAGGAGGAGGAGGGCGTGTAAGAGCGAGGAAGAGGGAGAAGCGGTGCCGGCTGCCTCCCTCCAGAAACCATCATCACCACGACTACTCTCTCTCTCTCTCTCTCTCTCTCTCTCTCTCTCTCTCTCTCTCTCTCTCTCTCTCTCTCTCTCTCTCTAACATGATGTACAGGGTTTATTTAGACCTACAACGAGATTATTAGTCTTCTGCCTATGAGAGAGAGAGAGAGAGAGAGAGAGAGAGAGAGAGAGAGAGAGAGAGAGAGAGAGAGAGAGAGAGAGAGAGAGATGGTGTAACAGCGTGACAGAGGGACGCTTGGACTAACCTACCGATTGAGAGAGTGAGAGAGGAAGGGACAGGGGGCAGCAGGGTGAGAGAGAGAGAGCGAGGGAGAGGGAGAGAGAGGGCGAATGTGACAGGGAGAGCAGAAAAAGGGGAAAAAAAGAGTAGGGAGAGTAGAGATGGACAGCAGCGGCGTAGTAGAGAGGAGGAAGGGAGAAAGAGAGAGAGAGAGAGAGAGGGAGAGGAGACTTCGTTTGATGGTGGTGGTGGTGGTGGCGGTGGTGGAGATGATGGTGGTGATGGTGGTGATGGTGGTTGTGGAAGGGAAGTTAAAGCAAGGGAGAGGGAGATGAACGAGTGCGCGAAGGGTCCAGATATGAAGAGGAGGAGGAGGAGGAGGAGGAGGAGGAGGAGGAGGAGGAGGAGGAGGAGGAGGAGGAGAGGAGGGAGAGTCAAGAGGAGAGGGGACGGCAGGGAGGCGGAGCGAAAGGAAGGGCAAGAGTATTAGCCCACGGCAAAGGGAGATGAGAGGGAGGGAGAGTGAAGGAGGAGGAGGAGTTGTGGAGAGTGTAGGTGTGAGGCGCGGCAGCAGGTGAGGCAGGGAAGCAAGACACACCTGAAGAAGGTTTCCGGCATTACACAGGCTTCAGAGGCGCTCCCCGTGAGGCAATGAACTTCTGCCGGGGACT